>NW_027501009.1:0-80044 GCF_021521415.1 Bidens hawaiensis | reverse complement strand
GTGAAGAGCGGTGATGAGATCGGTGGTGAAGAATTGAGGAGGTGAAGAGAGTATATGTTAAAGAGGAAGGAAAATTGAGGGTGAAGAAGGGTACAAGGTAGAGGTGCACAAAAAACCCGAACCCGGAACCGGACCCGAAAAAACCCGGAACTGGTTTTGTTTACACCCGGGTATTCAATACCCGAACCCGTACCCGACCCTACCCGTAGGGTACGGATAGGGTATGACTTTCAATGCTGAAACCCGAACCCGAACCCGTACCCGATATAAACCCGATAATACCCGAAACCCGAACCCGTACCCGATATAAACCCGATAATACTCGAAACCCGATTCTAGTTATACCCGAAACCCGGTTCTAGTAATACCCGAAACCCGGTTCTAGTTATACCCGGGTTTTTTGCATACCCGAAGCGGGTTTTTCTCATACCCGGATATTAATTTTATTTATGTTTGTGACTAATGTGGCTGCCCATATATCTTTCATTCTCCAAATGATCTTTATTGGGGCGATATATCTAGATATATAATTGTTGGCAGCCAGCACCTTTTGTCTTTTCACATGCCAAACAAAAACTTCAAAACCACTCAAAAATGGCTTCCCATATAGCTTAGTCCCAAAGTGCGACCTCTTGTGTAGGCGTGGGTTCTACAGCTTCCAAATCCAAACCTGAAGTGGTGGAAGTTCTTCCTACAACTCGAAATTAAGTAGTTTGGTATCATTTAGAGTTATGTAAAATGTCATTCGGTCCAAACAAAGCTCGATGCATTCATTGCGGTTCCATGTTGAAGTCAGATTCCAACACGACTTTACAAAAGCATCTCGATCACTTTTGTAAGGTGTTGAAGAACACTCAGAATCGAGATCAACCACAAATGTCAACTAATGGAACTATTTGGCATTATGATGCCCTGGTGGCTCAAGAAGAAATGGGAAATTTCATGATTCAAGAGGGTTTGCCATTTGACCACTTCGACAACCCTAGATTGACACGTCTCATCCAAAAAGTTCTACAACCGCGTTATACTCATGTAAGTCGCACTACCTATCGACGTGATAGTCTAAAAGCTTCGAAAAGAGCAAAACAAAGTTTAATTTCAGCTTTTGAAAGTTTAAAAACCGGTGTGAATTTGACTTGTAATGTTTGGTCGGCCCCTCATGGTTCACCCTATTCGTACCTTTGTGTTACTGCACATTGGATAGACCCCTATACATGGAAAATGAACAAGCGTACGATTGCTTTTGAATTGTTCCCGTATCCACACACCGCACCCAATTTATTTCAAATTTTGAAGGAGGTGATTGTAACTTTTAAATTGGAAGAAAAATTGTTTTCTATATCTTTTGACAATGCATCCAACAATACCGCTGCGGTTGCGCAACTTAAACTCAAATTTAAACCGATTTGCAATGGTGTTTTTTCCATACCCGTTGTGTTGCGCATATTATCAACTTAGTTGTGCAAGACGGACCAAATCAAATTGTGAAAGTGACAAAGGAGTTTAAACAGACGTTAAAAGATATTTTGTGAATAGCAGGGCAATATATGTAAGGTATAAAACGTTTTGTAAAGAGTCGAGCACACGTTTTTTAGGTGCGAATTAGGACGTACCAACTCGATGGAACTTGACTTGCAATATGTTTGAATGCGCTTTAAAACAAAAGAAAAGTTTGATTGCATTTCATGCGTTGATTGGAAACGAAATTAAGGTAACACCATTACCGGCATCTAGTTGGCAAATTATCGAAACTTTAACCGATTTGCTTGGGGTTTTTAAAAGTGCAACAACACTTTTATCGAGAGTTTATTATCCCACAAGTTGTCTCGTTCTAAACCAATTTTTTATAATGGCAACGAAGCTTGAAGATTTGGAATATAAAGGTCCAGTTTTTGTTAAAATGATGATGCCGATGAAAGAGAAGTTTAAAAAGTATTTTGAAGATTTGCCTCCGGTTATTACTTGTTTGGCCGCTTTAAACCCATACCTAAATGTGGGAGGTGTTGAAACTTTGATTGAAAAGATATGCTTTGCTTTCGATTTGCAACTTGAAGATGCTAATTTTGTTAAAAAAAAACTGCCGAGTTTAACAAGCATTTGGAAAATTTGTTTGAGGTTTATCAATCTAAATACAGTGAAGCATCTTTACAAATACATCAAGCATTTGAAAATGCGGCTTCTTCAACTAGCCGTAGTAGAAATTTAAACATATGTTTGTTTAATACTTTGAGAAGTGACAATGCCAAACGAGCTCGTGGTAAACACCCCAAGTAGCGAGCTCGGGAGATATATTGGAACCGATTTTCTAGCATCCGTCACATCCGAACAAGAATTTGAAAATTTCGACATTTTGTCTTGGTGGAAAGGAAAGGAATCCCAATTTCCTATCCTAGCCGCTATGGCCCGTGATCTACTAAGTGTTCAAGCTTCTGCGGTAGCATCGGAGTCGGCTTTTTCTGTTAGTGGCAGGGTTGTTTTGGTAAGAAGGACACGGCTTACTCCCAAATCGGTTGAAACATGTATTTGCTTGAAGGATCATTTGGATGCACTAGAGAGGATGCAACATGTTTCGTCACTTGAAGAAGAAGATCCCATTGAAACGGTCTTACATGACGAAGAGGTCGAAATGGGAATGTCAAGCTCAATAGATGAAGAAGATTAAACTTAGACGACGAATTATCGAACGAAGATGATAAAAAACAAAGACTATCTATCTTTTTGTATATGCTTTTCTTGTTTGTTATTATAATCTAAATCTATGTTTTTTTATGTTTTTGAAATTATGCATCTTTGGTAATATTTTCAAGTTGTAATATATATGCATTTTAATGTTATATGCATATTCAAATGTGCAGCCCTCATGGGCAGCCTTTTGAAATTAGCCGTTGCAAGGAATTTATAGTTACTGTGTTTTTTAATTTTTGACTATTATCTGCTTTTAATATATTTCTACACCACCAAAGGTAGTATAAAATAGCAGGTTTACGTTTGGTACTAGTCACAACTCACAACACTTAGAAGAATGGCATCCTCTTCCGTTGGCACTGGTTCTAGCTCTACAACCCGATTATCACCAATTTGGGTTCATTTCGAGTTATGTAAAATGTTGTCCGGTCCAATGAAGGCTCGATGTGTTCATTGTGGTTCTATGTTGAGGTCGGATTCAATAACGATTTTGAATCAACATGTGAAATCATGTCGAGCGGCTCGAGTCGAAGAGTTTTTGAAAAGACAACTGGAACTTAGAACCCGTGGGAGTCAGGACTAAATGAAGACGATCAACTTCATTAAAGACGATTTAGTGGTTTTAACTAATATCTAGAAGGATCAGAACTATTTATGTTTTGGTGCCATCTTGAATTAAAAAAATATATATAAATCAATGTTTTTCTATATCGTTGTTTATATATGCTTGAAAGAACTTTGAAGTTTGTATGCAAAAAAATGGAGTTATGAACTTAGGATATTCAAATACCCGGAAAACGGTTTTTTCAATACCCGAAAATAGGGTATTCTAATACCCGGGTATTGAAGACCCGCTTCAATACCCAACCCGGACCCGGTACATAGGGTATGGTTTTTCAAGCCAATACCCGGACCCGAACTTGACCCGGTTTTTGCTAATACCCGATTTTCCAATACCCGACCATATCCGAACCCGGTTCCATACCCGAACCGGGGTTTTCCTAATACCCGATTTGTGCACCTCTAGACTACAAGGGGTATATGGGCTTGCTGAATGGTTCAGCGAAGGTTTGTCTGAATTTTTAAGATGTTTTATTTCTACGAACCAAACACATATATCTGACCGAAATCAGATCTTAACATCTTACACTGTGTTCCCGAGTTTAATTTAAGGAGAGAAAAGAAAGGGAAGAGAAAAGGAAGAGAGGGGGAGAAAAATGTGTCACTTCATTTCATGTTCTTGAGTTTATGAAAAATGAATGAAAATGAAAGAAAATGTAGAAGTTAATAGGTGGTTAATGTTATACACACATTTCCTCTCCTAATCTCTCCAATTTGAAAGGATGAGTATGGAATTAAGTTTTCTAGCATTTTCTCTCTCATCCGCTCCTAAAAAAATCTCTGAAACATGATTCATTTCCATTTTCTTCTCAATTTCTTCCCTCACCTTTTTAAATGAGACTCGGGAGAGGCCCTAAACCTCATGGAGGGGCATGGGCATGGGCGATTTTAACACTTTACTAAAAAAATTGAGTTGGGTTGGTAGTCTTCTAAAATTGATACTTTTCTTTCTAATCTTACTTAGGGAAAACAAGACGGTGGTAAATACCCAAGACAATTGCAGCATCAGTCAAATCAAATTGAGCTTCTGTTGATAATTTCTTTCTTCTCCACCAAGTAAAGAAACAAGCAAGACCGATCATCAGAGCAGAGCAGAGCAGATATGTGGATGGAAATTATCCTGGGTCTGGCGGTGTATCAATTTGTACGCCGTTTATTCTTCGGCGGCCAACAACAACAAGAACCCGTTGATTTTACTTTCAAAGGCTCCAATGCTCTCTTTGCCGTAGCCAATAGGTATAATTAATAATAATAATAATATCCCATCTTTCATTCTCTGCCCACTGTTACCATCTTTCATTCTCTGCCCATCATTAAACCCCCTAACCCTAACCCTTATTTTATTTTACATTTCAATCCGATACAAACTTAATTAATAATGCACTTGCAGGCTTCAAACTCTGTATGGTGGGAAAGCTTATGTTGGCCTTCGAATTCCTGATCCTGATACCGCCTCTCCACAGAATATTGATCTAGTCCACGTCACCAAAGGGTACTATTGCCATCTTCATTTTATTGCATTTCTTTTTGGACATGTTAATGGTGTGTTCTTGTTTCAGGGCAGCAGCGGTTGTTTCTGTGGTAAATGTATCCGGCACTGTATCAATTGATGGGGATGGAACTTGGGTTTGCAAGGATGGTTCTAGGCACAAAACCGAGCGTTTACATGATCCGGTTCAATTTCTTCCAATTTCATCAACTACTGTTTGCAGGCCTAGGCCTGTAAACGAATCGAAACAACACGATCGATCAATAACAGTTAAACAAATGGGGTTTCTTGTTCGTGTTCGTGTTCGTTCGTTAACAAAATAAACGTGCTTATGTTTGTTTATTTCCGTCTGATCATAATATAAACGAACGCTTCACGAACATAAACAAACCATTATAACTGAACATAGATGAACAAATATGAGCTAATATGAATGAACATAACTGAGCAAACACCAATTAAAAGTAGGCGTGAATATAATATGTTGTGCCTTAAAAAGAAATTAAACTGGACAAATTGTAATGAGCCTAACAATAGATGAATACATAAACGAACAAATATAAACTAACGAACAGAAACGACTGTGAATGAGGGCGTTCACGAACGAGACACGTGTTCATGTTCGTTCATTTAACTAAATGAACAAACTTTTCATGTTGGTTTGTTTGTTAAATATAAAAACTTCCTGTCGAACTATTTTAACAAATGTTCGGTTCGTTTACAGGTGGTGGAGGCCAAAAGACAGGTTGCGGTTCTCGAGTCGTATCTTGAACAGAGGGGAGTTACTCTTCCAGAAGGATATTTATCCTACAAAATTATATGCCCCAACCCTAACTTTCGGTACGATGTATAAACATGCAATTTGAGTATTTCAGTCTTTTTGTGATTGTTATGTTGATTGTTTTCATGAATTAATTTCAGCACGATTCATCCAGATTACTTTCCACCTGAAGTTGTAACCTATGATCAATGGGCACTACTAAAACCAGTAAAAAAGAGCATATCGGGTTGGATTAAAGGTGCTTTACCTTTACGTAATAGTGATAAGAATGAAGTACAAGAAACCATACAACAGAAACTCGGTTTCATTCTCAACACTGCTCCAATGTGGGATCGGTATGCTTATCTTTTTTTGTAAAATTTTAGGTTGAGATATGATTTGTAATATATATAGGTGGTGCAACGATAGGTCTGGCTTTTTGGGTTTGGGTCAAATTGGTTTGTGTTTTGGGCTGAAATGAAACCGGTTGGATTGATACAAAACACTTGTTGAGTTAACTATTATTTTTGTCTCTGTGGTTTGATCCAAATAACCATTTTAGTTTCTACTTTTTTAGCTTTTATAGTCTATTAGTTTCAATCGACTCCACGCATTCAACTTTTGTCTCTGATGATGATGATGAACGTCTAGTTATGATTTTTTGTTTAAGTTTGTTTGTTTACGTTTCTTAGTATATCATTTGAACTTATTAGGCCTATTACAATTAAGTCTAATTATAATATATTGCTATTCACATTTAATCTTAATCGGTTTAAGCTCAATTTTGTTCATTCTTTTATGACCATGCATGTTTGCTTCTTTATTTTCGTGTAATGTTCATTTATACTGTTAACGAAGGAACATATACGAACACGAACAAGAACAAGAAACCTAGTTCATTTAATTGTTCATGCCGGACCATTTGTTTGGCTAAAGTTAAACGAATGAACCTGAACATGCCCCGTTCATCTTCTCGTTTGGTTCATTTAGAAGCTTAATCTTTAGTAATGCTATTCATCATGCAGGTTGGAGCTAAACAACAACAAGCATCTATTAGGCGAATTTCTTGAATTCAAAGGGAAGAATGACGATGTCACGTTGTTAAGAGATATAAAGAGATCAAAAGTTAGTCGCATGATGATCCAAAAAACAAGCATGTTTGGTTTAGGTACTCTCCAATACCACACGTTTGTTTTATCCGTTTAGATATAAGTTTATAATATTCTTGGAAATATATTAAACAAATGGGAAGTTTCTAATTGTTGTGAATGAATGCAGCGCATTCAAAGCTTCAAGTTCTATATGCGCCAAGAGACTACAGGAGTGAAGGTTTTTCGGGGTTAGATTTGAACGAAGTAACTGTGAGATCGAGCACAGAGGTGGTGTTTCAACTTAAAGAAACCGATAAAGTTGAGAAAATTAAATTGTCTTCGATAATATCCATGTCACTAAGCCCTTAAAGCTTTCTATGGTGTTTGTATAATCAAGTATAATTGGAGTAAGAAATCTAATGTTATGTTTAAGCTTCTTGGTTTACTCAAGTCTGATACAAAAATGCAATTAGGGCCCTTTTTTTGTAAATTCTGTACTCACTTGAATCTTTACATGTGTTCATATATGTTGGCAAGAGAGATTAATGTGAGGTTAATATTTTAGGCTTTATAAAGTAAAGTGTTTAAACTAGGCCCGAAAAATTGACAATGATTACGAGTTTTGAGTCGAAAGAGTTTGTACAATTAAGTGTTAGTTAAGTTTTGTGTATATGATTTTTGTGTTTTTCATCTTCTTTAAGTTAGCCTCTTTGCATGTTTTTATTATGTATGCTATTTGCTTTAAGCTTTTCATGTACTCCATGTTATAAAATATGCCATCTATGGTGGGTTTTATAAACCACGATGTTACCTATGTTTTCCACTGGCTTGTTCATAATTTTGTACCACATGCGTTCTCTATGAGAATGGTTTGATAAGGGCCTTTTTCCTCTTGTCAAAAAAAAAGAGGTGATATGAAAAAAATTGTAACATGTAATTATATATAGTAGTTGACTATTTTCAATAGATGTTGTAATTTTTGTGATCGCAAAAAATGGAGAGGTTAATGCGCACATGATCACATATTAAAATGCACTCTTATTTTGTAGACTCCAAGAATATGTAGTACAAATGTCACTAGCCGTAGTAGGGTGATTAAAAGGGGTGACGGTGACGATTTTGGAAAGGAAACACCCCCCCCCCCCCCCCTTTCTTGATGGCGCCGGATTTATGTGTTGTGTTTATTATTATATTTGTTATATATATATATATATATAGAATCAGGATCATGAGAGAACTTTTTTGAAATTGAGAACTATGAGAACCATTTTGGACCACAAAAAACCCAAAAATAAAAAAAAAATCATAAAATATAAAAAAATCCACAAAAATCAATAAAGTAAAAAAACCAAAATTATTATTTTGTCATCCCGGTTTCAAATAAAAAAAAAACTCGGTTTAGCTAAATTATATACACATATGTATAATATATACACATATGTACATTTACATGTTTTTTTGTACACATATGTATAATTTAAGATAAATGATACTGTACATATGTGTATATTACGTAACAAAAAATTAAATAAAATTATACATATGTGTATAATACGACGTTTTTTTTTGTTTTTTTATTTATTTTTTATTTTTTAATGAAACCGGAATGAAATAAGGATTTTGGTTTTTTTTACTTTTATAAAATTTTTATTATTTTTTGTTTTATGATTTTTTTTAAATATTTTTTTAAAGGTGTTTTTAGTGGTTTAAAATGGTTCTCAAAGTTCTCAATTTGCAAAGGGTTCTCTTTGGTATCATTTAATAACTATAAAAAAAAGTTAAGAACTCTTAGAAACTCTACACAACTACTTTTTTCTTATACATTAACATTATTTTAGAGTAGTTTTATCATATTTTATATAAAAATTTTGATTATATATACTAATCACTTACCCTATATATATATATATATATATATATGGTGCGGTTACGCAACGAAAATGCTTAACGTACATTAACTTACGCGAGACGCTCAAAGGCAAAACCCTAAAACGCTCACAAAACCTTAAACGCTCAATAAACGTCTTTGTGAAAAAAGTGAAAAATTAATCGATTAACCATCCAAAACTGTTTTTTCGATGAAACAATGATCGATTGGATATGTATTGACAATTCCGAGATGTTTGGATGTGATTTCATGGATCGATTCGTGAAAAATGGGATTCGCGTACGTATTTGTACGATAAGCATTAGTGTATTGGATCTTTTCAATATATATACATATATATATAAGGGTTCAAATAAGAATAAGAAGTAACAAAATTTTGACATTTGACATTACAAATGATGGTGAAAGAACAATTCTAGGGAACTATGCCGGTTATAATGATGAAAAAGTAATTCTAAGAAACTATGTCGGTTATTAGTAATTTTAAATCTCAACCATTGATTAATATGATTCAATGGTTATGATTTATTCCTAGTCTTATGAGAAAACTACTTATTTTTAGGATAACCCTCCCCTATATATATATATATATATATATATATATATATATATATTTGGTATCATTTAAGAACTCTAAAAAAGTTAAGAACTCTTAGAAACTCTACACAACTAAACATTTTTAAATTCTTTTTTATACATTAACATTATTTTAGAGTAGTTTTATCATATTTTATATAAAAAAAATTTGATTATATATACGAATCACAAGCTTATATATATATATATATATATATATATATATATATTTAAAAATTGAGAACTTTAAGAACCATTTTGAACCACTAAAAAACCTTTAAAAAATATTTAAAAAAATCATAAAGTAAAAAATAACAAAAATTTTAAAAAAGTAAAAAAAAAACCAAAATTCTTATATTTCATTCTGGTTTCCTAAAAGAAATTAAAAAATAAATAAATAAAACTTCGTATTATACACATGTGTATAATTTCATTTAATCTCTAGTTACGTAATGTACACATATGTACATTATAATATACCTTAAATTGTACATATGTGTATAAAAACATGTATAAAATTTAAAAAATAAGTATTATACATATGTGTTTAATTTTGTTAAACCGATATTTTTTTCACTTTTTTTTATAAAACCGGAATGAAAAATAAAATTTTTTGGTTTTTTTAAATTTTTTTTGTTTTTGAGTTTTTTTTGTTTTATAATTCTTTTTATGTTTTTGTTAAAAAGAGTGTTTTTTGTCTAAAATGATTCTCAAAGTTCCCAATTTTAAAATAGTTCTCACATGATTCTAATCATATATATATATATATATATATGATTGACTTTTTTTGAGAACCGCTTTGAGTTTTAAGAACTCGAAAGAATTCAACGTAACAATTTTTTTTTTGAATTTTTTTTACACATGTGTAATACGTAAGTGTAAGTAATGTACACAAAATTACAGTATTTTTTTACACACCGAATCGACTTTTTACATATCTGTAACTAGCATTTAAACTTGTGTAATCATCAAAAATATTTATTCTCTCTCCTGATTTTTTTTAATCAAATTTAATCCCAGCCATGTATTTCATATCATTTAATTAAATGTGTGACCCAAAATTTAGTTTTTAAAGTTCTTAAAACTCTTCAAGTTCTCTAAATATCTCTTCACTATATATATATATATATATGTATATATATATATATATATATATATGATGAGTATCATTACAACTATGTTTTCAGACCCGACCCGAACGGCTTACCGGGTCAAAGGTCGGACTGACTCGGGAGGACGGACCGGTGTTTAACCCGAATGACGTGATAAATATAATATATATATATATATATATATATATATATATATATATATATATATATATTATATTACAACTAATGAGTTAATATACATCATATATATCATTATAACAATATAACTATTACAACTTAACTTTAGTATTTTGTATATATTTCTTGTTTACGTTTCTTTAATATATATTTATATATCTTTTGGTGGAAGGCTGCAAGTTGGGCTTAAGGCCCGTGTTTTTATAAACCAAGAGAACAACCAAAGTTCGAAATGAGTTGGGAATGAAGTTCGAAGTGAACTGAGAGCTGCAATGAAGTTAGATTTTGTTTTATTTTACATGGATTCTTAGTTTTTTGATTTGAGAAAAAGAAAAAACCATTTTACCGGTTCACCCGACGGGTCACCGAGTCCGGTCCGACCATCGTTCGAAAAAACACGCCGGGTTTTTAGAAAACGGGTCAAATACCCTGACCCGGCCCAGTATAGGTACCGGGTCCCGGTCGGACCGGGCAGGGTTTCAAAACACTGCATTACAGGACTCTTAAATTATTTAAGAAATTGAAGGAACTCTTGAAAACTCACGCGTTTTTTATAAATTTTTTGTATGTTAATGTTATTTGAGTGTAGTTTTATCATTTTACATATATTTATATTTACAATTACAATTTTGAAAAAAATAGTTTTTATACATATCTATGTTTTTTTACACATATGTAAATTTGTTAGTACATAAATTTTACACATATGTAAACTGTAATTAATATATGTAATACAAATTTTTTATATAAAATTTAATAAAACTACTCTTAAATATCGTTAATATATAATAAAAATTTTAAAAATGCTTGATCGTTAAGAGTTCCTAAGAGTCTTAATTTTTTTAGAGTTCTTAAATAATACCAACCATGCCTTCAAAAAAGCAATAATCACTGAATCCCTACAAGCAACTGTCCTTCATGTCAATCAACTAATAAAGCAAAATAATTATACAAACCTATGTTTAAATAATTTATCAGAAATCTTCCAAGAAACAAATAATAAGATAGAAAAATTCATTTCAGGTAATAAAGAAGAGGGAGAAACAAGTAATACAAAAGATGGTAACCGTATAAAGATCCAACCTACAATTCAACCTCCCCCCAGAAATAGATAATTATAAAATAAAACCAATAAACCAATTAATGGAAGTTTTAAAAGAAAAGTTTTCCAAATTAGAACTAAATACTCTAGAAGAAGAAAATATTAGTGATAAAACTTTTGAAGCTTATACAATAGATTCAATAAATAGAATTAGTGGGAGGAAAAGACCAGAATCTTATAATACAAAATTTGCTGATAAACCGAGACAAAGCATGTTTTATTACCCTAGAACCACTCCTCAAGATGTTCTTCATGAAGAACAAGAATACGAAATTACCATTTCTTATAATGAAAAGTCCATATATGAATGGAATTTAGATGGTTATACAGATAGACAAATATACATGATGACATATCGAATGATGATGTACGCTACAATAGCAAAAAATAATTAGAATAATGACAGTACTGTATGCAAGATGATAATTGCAGGGTTTACAGGACAACTAAAAGGTTGGTGGGATAATTATATTTAACCCGAAAATCAACCTCATATTTATAATCATATTAAAACGGAAGATGGCCAAAATGTTTCTCATGCAGTTTACACTTTAATACTCACAATTATAGAACATTTTACTGGAAGATGATCAGATAATTCTGAAACTATAAGAACTTTATTAAATGGTCTAATATTTACTACCCTGGCATCATTCAGATGATATAAAGATGTTTTCTTAAGCAGAGTTTATGAACTCCCAGAGAATAACAGTTCTCACTGGAAGTCAAAATTTGTTGATGGTCTTCCACCTTTATTTTCCGAAAGAGTAAGAAAAACTCTTAGAGGGGATAGTGTTCAAATCCCTTATGATAATTATACTTATGGAAGGCTCATAGGTGTTTGTGTTCAAGAAGATCTAGCCTTATGCAATGAACTAAAACTGAATCACCAAATAAAAAAACAAAATATAACGGAAAAAAGACAACTAGGTCAATTCTGTGAGCAATTTGGAATGGAATGTAAAAAAGAAAATAAAGAACACAGTACTTATAAAATTTATAAACAGGCTTCTAGAGAAAAATACTTTGCTAAAAGAAGGGAAAAACGTTATAGAAGGAAGTAAAAAAGAAAAGAAGAATGGACCCCAACATGTTATATATGTAAGAAGAAGGGTCATACAACAAATAGATGCTACCAGAGAAAGAATATGAAAAATAAAATTAATAACCTACATATTAAAGAAGAATTATGTAGAATTTTTGAAACAGAAGAATCTACCGATTATGATTTTGATCCAACTTCGAGTCCTGAAGACTGCAAAAATTTTTGTAAAAATGAAAAGTCGGATGATGAGATTTATAAAATCATATCCTAATTCCAAGATAATGATATTAATGAAAGTGATCTTAATGTTATAAATAGTAAAACTTTAGAAGATATTCTTAAAAGGATAAGAGATCCCGAAGAAAAGATAAAAATTCTTGATATAATTTATCAAGAAGAAGAAAAGAAAAATGATATTGTAAGAGAACCAAAAGGTCCTTATACTATGAAACAAGTCCATGACAAACTGAATAATAAAAAACATAATTGTTCAATTCCTGAAGATTTAAAGATCGAAGTCACAAAGTTAAAAGGGGAAATAGTAAATTTGAAAAAACAAGGTCATGATTTTGAAAAAAAGAATCCTAGATCTTGAAAAAACTAGTATTTATAATACTAAAGAAGAGACTTCAGGAAAATCTCCTACTTATTCAGAGATATTTCCTCCTCTCAATGAAGAAGATGAACATATTCATACTATAGAAAATATTATTTCTCAAAAATGGCTAGTAAAGATAACTTTACTAATTGAGAACAATTTCAAAAAAGGACTTTATCACTCTAATAGATTCAGGTGCTAACTTAAGGGGGTGTTTGGGATTGCTTATTTTCACCAACTTATAACTTATAAACTTTTTGAAAAGTGATAAGGTGTTTGGGATTGCTTATATTGTGAGAGAAAAAGTTCCATAAGTTACAATTTTGTGACTTATTAACTTAATGAAAAGTTATAAGGAGGCAAAATAAGGAATCCCAAACACCCCCTAGATTGTTTAAGGGAAGGACTTATACCCACAAAATATTTTGAAAAAACCACACATATCCTTCGGACAGCAAACCACCAAGATATGGGAGTAAAATAAAACTTCCAAAAGCAAAAATCTGCAACAATGGAGAATGTATTTCCACTTCATTCTTGCTAGTTAAAAATATATCTAATAAAGTTATACTAGGAACTCCTTTTTTATCAAAGATATTCCCATTAAAGGAAGTCAATAAAAAAGGGTTCACAACGACATATAATGGGAAAAACCTTTACTTTGAGTTTATAACTCAACCAATTGAGAAAATGATAAATGAAATACTAATACAAGCAAAGACTAGCCAAATTAATTTTCTTAAAGAATAAATAAACATTCATACAATTGAAGAAAGCCTAAAAAATTCAAAATTATTATCAAAAATTGAACTCTTAAAAAGCCAATTTAGAAATGATATATGTAATGATCATCCAAATGCCTTTTGGGACAGGAAACAACATATAGTTTCTCTTCCATATGAAGAGGATTTTCATGAAAGTAATGTTCCAACAAAAGCAATGCCATGTCAAATGAACTCTGAATATTTAGAGTTATGTAAAAAAGAAATATCTTCACTTCAACAAAAGGGGTTGATACATCCCTCAAAATCTCTTTGGTCATGCACCGCCTTTTATGTAAAGACAAAATGGCAAAAGACGTCCTTTATGTTAGCACGATTTTTCAATGGACGTCCTTTGGCAAACTTAATGACAGAAAACATCATTTATGTACAAAAAGCGTTGCACGGTTCGTCCTTTTCACTAACGAGGGTTAGTTTTTCTCGTTAAATCCAGTCATGTGCACCTCATGTGAGGGCAATTTAGTCTTTTTACCATTTCAAGGGTTATTTGTGTAACTAGTCTATTCCCTCTCTCTCTCTCTCTCCTCTCTCTCTCCTTTCTCTGCATATCATTTTCCATAAAATAAACCTAATAAGACAAACTCCCCCAAATCAAGCTAGATCTGGGGGATCTAAATTGCATATTACGACCAATATCATCCCACCCCTTACTGAAAATCAAACAAAGATGGAGACGGTTGGTGTGAAATCGGAGGTTGTGGTGGTCGATTTTAAATCTGATCGTAAAATCAAACATAGAAGATGGAGATATAGACGATTAAGCTCAAAAATCATCGATTTAATCCATGAATTCCTGTTATGTTCTTCCCTTTTCCCGTCACGTCACCACCGGTGCTTTGTTTCTATTGGCCGGAAGAAATTAGGGTTTGTTACAGGTGGCCGGTGGTGGTCATGGAAGTCAACAGGTGGTGTTTATGTTAGGCAGTAGTGAAGGCGGGTGGTGGTGGCAGTTGTAGTAGTGAAGGCGGGTGGTAGTGGTGGTTGTAATAGAAGTCGGCAGGTGGTTGTTTGTTGGTGATGGTTTTAGTTGGAGAAGATGGATTGAGAGAGAGAGAGTTAGAGAAAAACGTTTATTTACTCAAAGACCAAAATTTTTAGTCAATTACACAAATAACCCCCGATGGGGTAAAAAGACTAAATTGCCCTCACATGAGGTGCACATGACTGGATTTAACGAGAAAAACTACCCTCTTTAGTGAAAAGGACGAACCGTGCAACGTTTTTTTGTACATAAAGGATGTTTTCTATCAATAAGTTTGCCAAAGGACGTCCATTGAAAAATCGTGCAAACATAGAGGACATCTTTTGCCATTTTGTCTTATGTAAATAAGCATTCTGAAAGGGAAAGAGGTGTGCCAAGATTAGTAATAAATTATAAGCCTCTTAATAAGGTCCTAAAGTGGATCTGATATCCAATCCCAAACAAAAAAGATTTATTAGATAGATTATATGATTAATTAATATTTTCAAAATTTGATTTAAAATATGGTATTGGCAAATCCAGATTGATCAAAAGGATAGCTACAAAACAGCTTTTAATGTTCCTTTTGGTTAATATGAGTGGAATGTTATGCCTTTTGGTATTAAAAATGCGCCTTCGGAATTTCAAAAAATTATGAATGACATATTCATTCCTTTTTCAAATTTTATAATTGTTTACATAGATGATATTTTGGTGTTTTCAAAAGATATTGAAACTCATTTTAAGCATTTAAATTTATTTAAAAATATTATTATAAAAAATGGACTAGTTATTTCTAGTCAAAAAATGATGTTATTTCAAACAAATGTTAGGTTTTTAGGACATATGATTGAAAAATGAAAAATAATTCCTATCAATAGAAGTATAGAATTTGCAAACAAATTCCCTGAAAAAATCATTGATAAGACTCAATGACAAAGGTTTTTTGGAAGTTTGAATTATATTTCTCTATATTACTAATATCTGGCAAAGGATTTGTCCATATTATATGATAGACTAAAGAAGAATCATAAGCCATGGGGTGAGAATCATACAAAAGTGGTAGTAAAAATAAAACAAAAAGTTTCTAACCTCCAATGCTTAACCATTGCTAATCCAAGTTGGGATAAGGTGGTAGAGACAGATGCTTCAGATATAGGTTTTACAGGGATACTAAAACAAATTTCTCCTCAAACTAAACAAGAATATCTTGTTAGATTTTATTCAGGAAAATGGTCTGATAGCCAAAATAATTATGCTATTATAGCTAAAGAAATTTTGGCAATTTTAAAATGTGTTTTAAAATTTCAAGATGACTTATATAACCAAAAGTTTATAATAAAAACTGATTGTCAAGCGACTAATTCATGTTTAAAAAGGATTTTAAACATGATGTTTCTAAGTGCCAGATGGCAATCACAGCTAGCCCCATTTAACTTCGAAATTCTATACAAGAAAGGAACTGATAATAGTCTTCGTGATTTTCTTTCCAGAGAATATATAAATGAGGAGAAAAATCAGAATCAAAGGTCCTTTAAAAATCTTATTTAATAATATATCACAAGATATAAACCTACATAGTCTAATTATAAGAGACGAAATGTAAAGAATCTCTAGTATACGAGATAATTTCACTATTCATCCATATAATAAAGAAAAGTCCATAAGACTTTATTCAAAAATAATGCATGATTCTATGGAAAGAATAAAAATCCTAATAGAAAAAGAGAAAATAATCTCTTCGGCATAATTTTATGTTTTCAGGAATGATTCCTCGAGGAAGAGGAAGAGGCTCTCCTAATAGAGGACGAGACAGAAGTATTAGTAATAGGCAGGACATAGTCCTAGCTCAAATGGGTACAAGAAGGCTTATAGCTTCAAATATTGCTTCTAGCTCGAGTGTCGTTCATAACAACACAAATGATACTGAAATTCAAATTGATCCAAATGACCCATTATACGAAAAGGTCATGACCATGATAAAGGCTCAAAGAGAAGAAGAAGCTTCAAAAGCTCCTACTTATGCCTATGTAGCCCAAGACAACGATGAAGAAGATTCTTGGTTTATAATTGAGAGGCAAAAGAAAATAATTCTTTTAAATCAAGAAGATGTTGAATTTTTTGATGATCCATGGGTTCTTATGCAAAAATATATTGAGCCGGATTCATATGAAGCATCTTCTTATAAAACATGACTATACTATGAAAATGTTTTGCAGCTTACGGAAACTGCAGAAATAAGACATTTTTACCCTGGAGAAAGAGAGAAAAATATGAATAATTTTAGCAAAAGTTTTATAAAAACAATTATATCGCCACAAAAATGGGGATTAAGCACCTTAAAGGAAAGGGAATTCATATATCCCGAGACAGGTGGCAAGCAAGTTTATAAATATAATTACTTGGATTATATTCAAGGATTTGAAAAATGCTTATTTTATGAAAATCCAAAAAGAAAAAATTCATGGTTCATAAAGATTAGTGATAATATCTTTAAACAAGGTATACCTTGTTGGTTTCAAAAATGGTTCATTTTATATGGACCAACAATTCAAATTCTTCCTGAACCATTTAAAGGATTATATCTAGAATCGGTTAAAGTCTCTCTCAATATTATAGAAGCAAAAAATAATAATTTTTGGTTTGAGGGAATAGCCTCAATGTATTTTTTCATAGAATTTTCTATTCCATGGATTTGGAAATGGAAACCAACCACAGGGTATACCCTAAGAGATAATCTCCCATGTCTCAAAAAAACTTGTTATACAAAGTTTTGGACAAAAATGATCCGGATAAATGTGTCCACCAAACAAATTGAAGGCCAGGACACGGTGAATGCAATTACTTCAAGAATAGAATATTATAAAACCCAGCTAACAATGAAGCAACAAAAAGAGCTCAATAGTCCATTTGAACATATTTCAAAAAGGCTTATAGAAGGCAAGCAAGAAGTTTCAAGGTCAGAGATTATTAAATCCTATATGAAAGAAATGAAGAAGGAACTAAAGAAACATTTTTCTGCAGCAAGTTCCTCAAAGGCTATGTCTATTTCGTCTAATAGCCAAGGAGATTATAATGAATTCTCATATTTACCAGGAGAAGCCCAAGATACAGAGGACATCACATGCCTAGATGCAGACTTGGATAAATATTTAGAAAAACTCCAAGAATTCATAGATCAATAAGGGGAATCTTCCCAAAGCAAACTATACAAGGGAAAAAAAAGACTTAAAGTGGCAAAACACTTTCCCTACTCATAGTGGGAATCTCTGCAGAAGTTAATAATTCATCTTCATAATGGGAATCTCTGACAAAGCCCCATAAGGCAGACCTTGGATGCCACTTTAAATGGCCATGCTTCTCCTATGAGGAATCTCTAGTTTTTATATAATATTTTATTTTCTAGTTTATTTTTATGTATTTTGTTTCTTTTCGGTGTGTTTTCCCTATAAAAGGGGGGTTTAGTTTCTAGTTGGAGACACGCTAATTCTTAGCATCTCCTTTCTTTCTGAAATCTTGTAAAATATTCATCTTATTAATAAAACTTCAAGCTTTGGAGTCACTGGTGTATCTTTATCATCCTTATCATCCTTGTGCAAGTAAGAACTTCTTATTTTATTATATTCTATCCTATGTTAATAAACATCATGATGGGCTAAGCCCATAAAGTATTGAATCATGGCATAAAACACCCCTTTAAGAAATGGTTCTAATATTACTTAAGTAATAATTAAGTAAAGTTAAAGTGATTTACTGGCTAAGTTAAAATTACAAATTGGCAGTTAGTATGTAAGGAAACTTTGTTCGTGAATTTGTTGTTATGACGTCTTTTATTCCTTACAAACTACCTTGATGGTTTATTATTTTGTAAAATAATTAAATCTTATTGACGGTTTATTACTTTGTAAAAATAAATATAATGTCCGTGACTACTCTGTTACTATATATATATATATATATATATATATATATATATATATATATCTTACTACTCTAATAAATAACTACTACTACATGCCACTTGTCACACTCTCATCCATTCTCAGACTTTTTAACCAATTTTCTTGAATATGGATCCTACATGGGTCATTACCCACCACCTTATTATTATTCAAACCTACTATCTTTTATTCAATCAAACCCTAGATCCCAAATTTCTCCCAACTCCATCACGAGTCGGCCCTCTCCATGGCCTCCACCACCACCGGCAACGAAATAGCCCCTCTCCACGGCGGCCACCACCACCACCACTATCGCCCCTCTCCATGGCCACCACCACCACCACCAAATATCAAATTGATTTTATCATCTTCACTGTTGAATTACTGATTTTAGAGTTATTTATACTAATTTAGTGCTATTATGGATTTTAATTTATTTACAAATCTCAACTTTTGGATGAGGGTCACTCCGCTTCTATGTGCTTTTGGATGAAGGTCGATTTGGGCGATCATATATCTTTGACAGCTGAGTTTGACCTCGGTAATGGCATAGATTATTGGATTGGGGCTTTGGTTCACAAAGACAATCATTGTCTTTTAGTAATAAAAGGTTTGAGAATATATAAAGTTTTAGGACGAGATGAGCTTGCTAATTTATTACACATTTGTTTATAATGGGATTATATTGTATGTTACAAACAAGACTTCAATGCTAGATGATATCATAGACTATATCAAATTCCTCAAGCTCCAAGTCAACCAACTGGTGAAAGAAAACATTGTTTGTTTGATTGTTGTTTCTACTATAAAAACACTGATAAATTATAAAGTAAGTTCTAATACTGTCATTGTTATTATAATAGGTGTTGAGAATGAGCTGATTAGGAAGTGTCGCCGACGCTCCCGTTGTCACTGAGGTACACATTAGATTAATATGCACGTTTACACCGCACCTAAATCCCATTTTTGGCTACTATATATGATCTGATTTTCTGTAAATGAGTAATTGTTGTTTTATTTTATTTTATTTTCTAAATCTTTTGGAAATAAATAAATCTTTATATATATGAGATTTATTCTAACATTCTAAAAATGCATCATACCTGTGTAATACAATAATAAAATTTTATTTACATGATACCATGATTGCATCTCTTTTAGTTATGTGAATATATTGTGAACAATGTGTTTGTTTCAAAGAAGTGGACAATACACTTTCCTCCTTACTCTAAGATGCAGATCTTTTGGTAGTGGTGTCGTTATTTTACATAATCAACTTTCCAGTTATGTCGATATAGCTTAACTTGTTTGCTTTGAAATACAGGGGTAACATTGATGGTGATGTGATTTGGGAACAGAGTACATTAATGGACTAAGATCCTCTCTGTAACCCTTTTGAATATCTTCCTATTTAGGGGTAATTTTATGGTTTTTAAGCCGCATCCATTATGTTCACAAACGCACAAACATGGTGCATCACTCCCACTACTTGGAAGGCGAACATGAGTATAGGAGTATACTTCTGGATTGTATATGTAACAGTTGATATTCATTTGTTGTATGTTGATGATTTTGTTGTATACATACACAATCATATTATCCATCATCATATGAAAAATCACCACCTTTTGCTGTTTTTATTCTGTCTCACAAGGTTTAGCTATATGTTGATGAATTCTGATTTCATTTGACCAGGTATTAATAATTAGACGATGGTGGATAGTATGATTGTATTTTTGAATCAATCTTTGCTTCCAATGCGTGTAATTGCAATTATTGTTATTATTATTATTATTATTATTATTAAAATGGAGTTGTAATTGTTGCTGCAGAAGAAAGGCTTAATAATATAGTTGGAAGTGCGTATTATGTTGCACCGAAAGTGCTGCATAGATCATAAAGTATGGAAGCCAATATATGGAGTATCGGTGCTTCTTGCGGTTTTGGAGATCTGGTACTCTTATAGATCAACCCTACTTCTCTTGCAATAATTATGCTTGTGTTTTCGTTAAAATGGTTAAATCTTCATATATAGCTTTACACACCATTAATTTTTATGGATCATTTGGTTTACTTTAAACATACAAAGAATACTTTGTATGTATATTTATAAAAATTTAGAATTATTTTTATATTTTTAATTTAATCACCATATACATATGGTAATTTAGACCCAAGACAAAATTTGCACATGGTCAATTGTAATTTCATATAATTGGAGAGGTACTCCTATAGTCTCAATTAAATTCATTGGCATATTTTTTTATATAATCTGGTTAACTTATTGTCATATAATCTGCAATTTAATATTTGAAGTAGAAGTCTACTCTAATAAAAAGGATACATATTTTTGTCACTTGTCACTCTTAAAACACTCCTCATCTTTTTAGCCCGTTTTCAAGACATGGTTCATTTTCCGGATCGGTTAGGGTCTTTACCCGACTCAACAATGGATTTTCGGATCTACAATACCGTTAAAACCCGGTTTGCTTTCACCCAACACAATCGTAACCCATCCTCAATTACAAACCCTAGAATCGGAGATTATGAGAATGGTTAATGAGCATATGAAGATGGACTAGCAATAGGCCTCACAACTGGTGATTCTGTGTTCATTATTCACGAATCGAGGTAATAGTTGATATAATTTATTGTTTTACGAATAGAAGAGATTATAAGGTTTCCAAAAGCAAAAATCATATCGTTTTTTTTTGTTCCAAGTTCAAACCTACATGATTTAAAAGTGGAATATAAAAACATTTATTTATTTTTCCTTTGATGCATGTTTACGAAGATTATTGGTATTTAATAGATCAATTTCAACAAAATGCTGAGTATGGGGAAATTGTGTTCAAACTTCAGAGTTGTGACAATATTCAACATATCGTAAGTTGTTTATCACTGTTTGTATTAGGTCTTTTTTCATTGCTGGTAATATTGTGGTAAAAGTTGTTCATCATTGTTAGTAATTTTGCATTAGGTCTGATTTTTTTCCATTTTGGTTGTGCTCACAACTTGCTCGATGAAATGGCTCTGCTACTGAGTTTAATTTTTCTTGCATGCATCTGGGCGTTGGTTCTTTGTTAGTTTGTCATTATTGTTTACTATACGTGGGCTGTTTGTATTAGGTTTGATTTTGTTTTGCTGATAAGGTGCTCGATGAAATGTCTCTGCTGTGGAGTTTAATTTGTCTTTCGTACAATTTGGTGTTATTTGTTTGTCATTATTATTTTGTTTACCTTTTTGTGTCATGAATTTGTTTTTTGTTGCTTGCAATCAATACACATCTTGTCTTTTACCAGATACTATCTAACCAATATAGTTATCTGTTTGGTCTACTTTAACCCAGGTCATACATTAAGTTGTGCATGTTTCTGATTATCATCACAGATGTAGGCTGATCTTTTAGTCTAGGTCATACATTAAGTTGTGCATGTTTATGATTATCATCACAGCTATAGGCTGATCTTTTAGCCATGATTCATTTGCTTACATTGAGCCTCAGAACACTAGCTATCAAGTATGTATGCTGCTAAAGGCAAATGGGATGAGGTTACCCATTATGTATAGATGTTGATTAGGGTTGAAAATATATAAATGGATAGCTAGCCAATTAGCCATCCATCTAAACTCAAATAATTCTTTTCTTTTTAAATTCCTTTTAAACAAATATAGCGTTTCCCTTTAAATAATAAGTGATTAAGTGGTTATTAAATATGCGAATATTTTATTTTCTTAATTCATGTTCTTTACCGCCTGCATGAAACATTATTAATATATACTTTTGGTGTTATAATTTAGATAGTTAGTTGCTTTAGTTATCTTTTTTTTGGAATGTATTCTTAATAACATGTAAGGCCCCGAACCCGGTAGCCCTACTTTAACGTCGGATTTACTCATAAATACCGTTCTTACAAATTAGAGTTAATTAAAACTTTCGCGGAACGTTAACTTAAGTCATTCGTTACAAAACATCGAATCTTTTCTTTGATACCATAACAAAAAATTATTATATTTAAAACATCATTTCTTTCATCTTCAGATGCCAGCCATTCAATCCATGCCATGTGCCATCCTCATGCTAGCTCTTTAGTTTGCTCACCTGCGTGCATACTAAAAGTCATCTACGTTGAGTGAGTTCTAGTTAATCAAGAAACTTATCATACAACCACTACATGCATTATATACGTATCCGAAGACACATAGCCCACTATCTGACCTGCTCACCTTACCACTTAACCTCTTATTTACCCCTACAAATTAGCCACTTTAATAACGAATAACGTTATGCCACTTTAATAACGAATCACGTTATGTCACTTTAATAACGAATAACGTTATGCCACTTTGCCACTTTAATAACGAATAACGTTATGCCACTTTAATAACGAATAACGTTATGCCACTTTGCCACTTTAACACTCTTACTAGACCCCTGATGTTCTTGAAGTAGTCAAATAATTATTAACTAAAAATAAGCTAATCTAGACACTAAGTAATAATTCTAGACTCTTAAACTACTAACCGGAAAGTGTACCGTCGACTCTAGTACAGCTAAGTAAGTCCGGATATCGAACCCACGAGACTCTATAAATTACGTATACTAGCTAATTAGACTCAACTACAAGACGTGACTATTTAATAATAATGTTTGAAGGGGGGTTTTAAACAAATTATTAATTAACTAAACCTAACCCTAATTAAATAAAATATAATAAATTATTAAAACACTTAGATTAACTAAGATGATGAAAATAACTACCTAGGCTAGAATCCCCAATGTCACGACAATCAATCAAATGGAAAACTTAAGTTATGGAACTGAGATCGTAAATTAGACCCTTGACAGAAAACCCGAACAGGACTCTTGACCTTCAAGAAGACACCTATGGATTTCTAACAAGTTTTAAGACTCACCAGTTTTATAAATTAAACTTCCTTACGGCTATTTAATAATTTATGTCTAAGTATCTTTATGACGAAATCCTACCTTACAGCGCGGAAATCAAAGATAGTTAAGAAGACTCAATTGACTTAATAGACTAAGCTGACAATCAAACCTAGACGGACTCCTTACGAAGAACTAAATCTAGCAATCCTGACCAACAAAGATCTATCAATAACCTATCACCTTACAGCTTTCTAGACTAGCAGCTCACTTTTATCTATTTAATTGATTTTATTGTTTCTATGATTTTAATGCATATCAATCATAAACTAGTCAAGAACACACAGTAAATGACCTAACAAAACCCTATCCTATGAAACAATCACCAAGGGTAATGTGAAACAATGAATCCAAGTAAATAAAACCAAGCAATCATACGCATCAATTAATTCAAACTCAACACTTTACTTAGAACATAAAATCCATAACGAAAAGAAATCCCAATCAAAATCAAACCGAACAAAGGTTCATCACGACCTAGGTAGTTTATGAAGTTTAGCCTAGCATCATATAGTCTAAATCAAACAAAGCAAATAAAACTGAAAACATGGTGAAATAATGAGAAACGAAAGATTAAAGGCGATAAAACCCGTAGTCTTCGATCTTGAATGTAAAGCTCTTCACCGGCTGTTCTCGTGCCTTCAAAATCACCACAAGACTCGTAAAATAGCTCCAAGAACTCCCAAAATCGGCTGGTGGCTTTCAGGTTATGTCTGGTTTAAGTTAAAGGTGTTTAAATAGCGAAAACAAGGCCCGACAATAAGCAAAAACGAAATAATTTTAGCCCAGTTGTGCCTAGGAACCGCACCTAGGGCTTTTTGCCTTCCCCTAGGCGCAGCGCGGCGTGCTCCTCCATGGGGGCCGGTCAGACCAGCCCGGTCTGATCGGTTCTCTGTCCGGTTCCTTCCTGATGCGTTCCGGATCTCCGTTTCGGCTCGTTTTAGCTCGTTTTTCACCTTTTTCATCACGATCAAACCTCGGAACCTACGAAACATAAAAACGTTAGTAGTATACAAATCTCGACTAAAAACGAACAAAAACTATTAAAATATTAATTAAAATATACACGGGAAACATAAATATTTAGCATTATATCAAATATCCCCACACTTATTCTTTTTTCGTCCCTGAAAAAGTTTGATGCAGTTGGATCAGAATCGGAAAATATAGTCTAACAAACATATAGGTTAACTTTTAAAGCTCAGAAAAACGCAAAAACCGCGATCACCGATATTGTTGTCCACTTAAACCCATGCCTTAATCTTTACCGGGACAAATATGATCCGACAACTTTTTACTCAGTGGTTTACACAATTAAGACCCGCTTATTTTCAGCTTTTACCGGACCAGACCACCCCAACTATACTTAAACCTCAAAATTAGCAGATTTATAACTTTTGTTGTTCTATTTTTTCATGAATAGCTAAGACGATCAAGGGTATTGTTTATCCACCTAAGCTTAAGCATCAAAGTCTACCAAGCAGCCATTAGATACGATTAAGGTTCAATTATTTTATAGCTAGTATTCCCCACAACATGACATACCCCGTTATCAAGCAACACCCCGAACCCTTCACCATAGGTGAGTATGCAAAATTTCATCTGCAGGGCTTACATGTAGCGTGTCCCTTGTGGTCCTTTTCTTAATGGTAATGAGACGCGACCAAGGGGACCCCACATGGCTAACAGCGTGGATGATCAAGTCTGTAGTGAATTTTGTACTTTTGTACTCTTGTGATCATGTTTATAGACTTATAAGGGTTTGCTCTTTTTGGCTTTATTTTAAATATTCACAACCCCACTTAGAAATTGTGAATACTCAGATGAATAGTCGGCATAGAGACCTGTTGGTACATGATGTCAGTAGTTTAGTGTCAAGTGTCTGTAATCGAGTTTGTTAGATTTTTGTTTTTGTATGTAAGCGAAGTTAGCTCACAAGTTCGCTGATACAGGCGAACTTGTGAACTAAGCGAAGTTAGGGACAACTTCGCCTGAACATGCCAGGCGAAGTTGTCGCCTTTATAATCAGCTAGGTTACGGCAGTATTGAAAACAATGAGTTTTACGTGTTTACGAGTTCTGTATTCAGTGATCATTGTATCACGTGTTTCCGGTTGCAATACAACGTGTTTGTGTTTATTGTAACGTGTGTTTAATCGTATCGTCTTCTATGCTCGTAACGTCTTATGTAGGGATTCCGCACCTACGTAGAACGAGATATCTCGTGTAGATCCGGCTGGGAACCTACAATTGGTATCAGAGCTTTTGCTCGTGATTGTGGTTCGGGATTATCACGCGGGTGTAGAAATCGTTCCGTTCGACTATTCGCGGGACGTGTTTATCGGGTTTTTGTGTTATACTCACCTCCTACCATCATAAACAACCCATTACACCTTCACAAACCTCGTAAAATCCAGAAATCAAACCTGCAAAAACTTCGTGTTCATCAGGCGAAGTTGCCGTCACTGTTCGTAGGGTTTCGGCGAAGATATAAGGTTAAGCGAAGTTATCTACAACTTCGCCTACCTTCTCAAGTTCGCTTATCTCAAGCGAAGTTACCCACAACTTCGCCTACTTCACAAGTTCGCTTACCTTAAGCGAAGTTATCTGCAACTTCGCCGAATCAGGCAAATTTAACAAGGAGAGCGAAGTTCAGTATCAGCGAAGTTATCCACAACTTCGCCTACAGTACTGTTAAAAATAAAATTTTTATTTTTCGGGTTTCTTTGTGTTTTGTGAAAGATGTCTTCAATAAACATTACGGAACTGGTGAAGATGGAAGTGGAAGCGGGTTCAGCTAAAAAGGCACCGAAGATGCTTAAAGGAACTGATTTTGTAGCGTGGAAAGATCGGTTTGAGCAATACGTCAAGTACCAAGATGCTAAAATGTGGGTGTGCATACAAGATGGTTACATTCCACCAACTACAGAGTATGAGGGTCGTGATCAGATAAAGAAATACAAAGAGATGGAAGAAGAAGAAAAGAAAATGTATGAGGCTGAAAGCAAAGCTCATGCAGCGATAACAATGGCTCTTCCACAAGAGATTCTACACACCTTCAGAAAGTATAAAACTGCTAGAGAGCTTTGGGAAGCACTTGAAAACCGTTTTGAGAGTAATGTGGGGATTCGTGCATCAAAGATTAAACTACTTAAAACCCAATTCTCGGTATTCAAGTACTTGAAGAATGAATCACTTGACGATATATCACTAGATATTATCATCTGATGACCGAACTCAGCAACTATTCCATTACTTACAAAGAAGATGAGATCGTTGAAAAGCTTCTTGATGATCTCCCACCGAAATGGGAGATGTACACTGTGTTGATGAGGGAAGACAAAGACTTTGCCGACTATGACCTGGAAACAGCAGTTAACAAGCTACGAACTTTTGAACTAAACATGGTTCGAAAAGAGACACCAACTGATCAGATTCAGGATCCAGGAATGTATGGTGCAAAAGTAAACTCAAGTTCAAGTTCGAAGTCTGATTCGTCTGCTTACTACTCAAAGGGAGAGTCGGGCGCTAACTCAACACATGAAGGTCATGTATCTCTCAACATGAATGGTGATGTGTGCTTTGTAGCTGGAGGATCAAATGCTTCTAAACCTCAAGCAACCAAGAGTAGTTTTTCCCCAAGTGTTTCGAACAACAACTACTCAAAGATGCCCATGAGTGTTAAATCTGCTGAACAGCAGTTTGCTCTATATTCCATTACTTACAAAGAAGATGAGATCGTTGAAAAGCTTCTTGATGATCTCCCACCGAAATGGGAGATGTACACTGTGTTGATGAGGGAAGACAAAGACTTTGCCGACTATGACCTGGAAACAGCAGTTAACAAGCTACAAACTTTTGAACTAAACATGGTTCGAAAAGAGACACCAACTGATCAGATTCAGGATCCAGGAATGTATGGTGCAAAAGTAAACTCAAGTTCAAGTTCGAAGTCTGATTCGTCTGCTTACTACTCAAAGGGAGAGTCGGGCGCTAACTCAACACATGAAGGTCATGTATCTCTCAACATGAATGGTGATGTGTGCTTTGTAGCTGGAGGATCAAATGCTTCTAAGCCTCAAGCAACCAAGAGTAGTTTTTCCCCAAGTGTTTCGAACAACAACTACTCAAAGATGCCCATGAGTGTTAAATCTGCTGAACAGCAGTTTGCTCTCTATGCATCTTTCATTGCTTCGTATGAAAATTACATTCAGGGTAAGATTGTTGATCCTGCAACATTGGATGAAGACTATGATCAGATCGATGCTGATGATCTGGAAGAGATGGATCTGCAGTGGCAGATGGCGATGATTGTGAGAAGGGTTAAGAGGTTTATGAAGAAGACAGGTAGGAAGTTTGTTGGTGAAAGACCAGGGTTCGATAAGTCGAAGGTTAGGTGTTACAACTGTCAACAGAATGGCCATTTTGCGAAGGAGTGCACAAATGAACGTGTAGAACGCAGTCAAAACAGGTCTACACAACAGAGTGGGGGTGGTAATGAGAATAAAGCCATGATTTCCAGACAAGACGGGGAGTATAACTGGAATCTGCATGTTGAAGAAGTGTTCGAACAGGCCAATTTGGCGAACATAGAAACTGCAGATACTGAGAAAGTGACTGGCGAAAGTGAAGCTTACATGGCAGAAGCTCAAAATGAAGCTTACATGGCAGATGTGAAAGACCAGCTCTCTGAGGTAAGTACCAAACTCCCTTGTACTAAGTGTGAAAATCTGTCTGAACTATTGACAACTATAACTGATCAGTATGTTAGTTTGGATGCTCAATTTAAAACCTTAAAAGAAGATCATCATTTCACTAAAGCTAGAGAAAACAGTTATAAAGTGAAAATAAAATCTAGTGAGAAAGATATTAGGAGTCTTAAAGCAAATCTAGCTGAAAAAATTAAAGTAATTGATCTTAGCTATGAAGTATTAGAAGAGAAAACCAAACTAATAGCTGAAAGGGATAAACAGATAGCTGATCACCAGGTGAAAGTGGTGGAACTAAACAGAAAGCTTGAGCAATTTAGAAATTCCTCCGCTATACTTGATCACCTCGTTAGTGATCAAGGTTCCCCAGTTAAAAGGGGAGGAATTGGTTATCATGAAGTTCCACCACCTTACAATCATAATTACACTTATGATCCTAGTAATCAGAAATCTGTTGATGTTGATTATAGTCAGACAGTTCCGGTTAAGGTAACTATTAAAGATCCAGAAGTTAGTAAAGGCGAAACGAGTAAGCCTGTGTCTAATGTGAAGATTTATGTTCCTAGTCCTGTCTCATCGAACTCGGATAAGTCATCCGAGTCGAGTGAGACAAAAGAAAAGGCAGTGTTACCAAAAAGTGGAGAGAAACATAAAACAACTGAAAAGAAATCTCCACTAAACCCGTATGTCCCACCATATGTGAGATAAACGGGCAGTAATGCAGCCTCATCATCTAAAACAACTATTGAAAAGAAAGTTGAACACAGGAGTTGTTTCAGATGTAATCAATTAGGACACCTAATTGTTGATTGCCCTCTGAAGCAGAGATTCAGAGGCATGAGACCTTCAAAAACTGAGAATAGAACTAATCACTATAATGGTAAAAATGAAAACTCTTCAAAGTTTCAGAAATTGGAATAATCCAGGTTTTCAAAGAAATCAACCTCAGTTTTTCCCCGTTAATAACCAAATCATGAGAAATAATTCATTTAATTCTAGAAGGTTTGGATGGCCTCATTGTCAATCTCCAAGAAAGTATCCTTTTAGGACTTACAGAAATTATTCTGATACTAACTTTGGACAGCCAAGGTACGGGATGTATCGACCAAGACCAATAGGTCTTGGGTCCCCAGATTTTAATCATCTGTTTTAATCGTGCAGGAACAGTTGAACAGGGCTGCAAACAATCTATGGGTTGTGGATAGCGGCTGTTCCCGGCACATGACGGGTAACAAGAGTTTGTTACACGAATGGAAACCTGTTCAGGGAGGAAGAGTGAGTTTCGCTGGAGAGAGTGGTGGAAGGATCATAGGAATTGGGACGGTGACTAACGGAAAGATGACGTTAGAGAAAGTAAATTTTGTTGAAGAACTGAAGCACAATCTGCTGAGTGTTTCGCAGATTTGTGACAAAGACTACACCGTGCACTTTACCAAGAATGAAGCGATCGTACTATATCCTGGTTTCAAGATACCAGAGGATTGGATAGTTATGAAGGCTCCAAGAGAAAAGAATACTTATATTATGGACATGAGGTCGACTGAGATGGCCACAGAAGAATCGTGTCTTCTGTCGAAAGCAACTGAATCGGAGTCCGAATTATGGCATAGAAGAATGGGGCATATTCATCTTCGGAAAATGAACTACATTGTCAAGAATGGGCTTGTGCTGGGTGTTCCTTTGAATAATTTCAACTTTGAAGACCAATGTTTATCTTGCAAAAAGGGAAAGCAACACAAGAAATCCCATCACACCAAGAAGGTTAATTCAATAGTCAGTACCCTAGACTTACTTCACATGGATCTCTTTGGTCCCGTGAATGCAAAAAGCCTAGGTGGAACATCTTACTGCTTGGTGATCACTGATGATTTCTCTCGATACTCTTGGGTATATTTCCTGAAGTCAAAGGATGAAACTGTTCAGATGGTAATAAATTTGATTACCAAAGTTGAGAACATTATGGGAAAAAGAGTTAAATACATCAGGAGTGACAATGGGATTGAGTTCAAGAACTATCAGATGGAGCTCTTCTGCTTACAGAAAGGAATCGAACACCAGTACAGCGCTCCGTATACTCCGCAACAAAATGGAGTGGCTGAGAGGAAGAACAGAACGTTAATTGAAGGAGCCAGAACCATGCTGGCTGATTCGAAACTTCCTGTGGTGTTCTGGGCTGAAGCTGTTGCAACAGCCTGTTATTTCCTTAATCGAGTGTTAACCGTTAAAAGATTAAATAAAACATGTTATGAACTTATGCATGGGAGAAAGCCCAACTTGAGTGGTCTTGAACCATTCGGGTCCCCGTGTTCGATATTAAAGACAAATTCTAAATTTGGTGAAGTAGCCGACGAAGGAATTTTAGTCGGATACGTTGTTGGGACTCCCAACAGACGAGTCTTTAATACATCGACCAGCAAGGTTGAGGTGGTGTGTAACACTGATATCACAAGTTACAAATCACCAAAACCAAGCACGGGACCCGCTGGGGTTTTCGACTATGATAGACTTTTCAAATCTATTAACATACCTTAATCGGATTGTGCAGAAGTAGATGAAAGAATTGCTTCGAAGATGATTTATGATAAGGAAGACAATTATGTGCAACGACCGAAGTATGATGAATGTCAGCCTTCCTCGTCAAATGCTGTCGACACCCCTGCTGCCTCTACAGAAGAGGAATTCTTCAATCCGTTTCACTCTCAACAACAATCACCCACTGATGAGCTATCTTCGAATCTGGAAGACAATCTGCAAGTCAGTGTGGTTCCGACTACGAGAGTTCACAAAAATCACCCATTGGAAAATGTGATAGGTGATCTGTCCGACGGTGTACAAACAAGACAAAGCTTGAATGAGCACACCTGTGTTTATACAAGCATTAAAGATTCAGGCATAATCAACGAATGCTTGTACACCTGCTTCATCAGCCAGATTGAACCAAAGAACTATCAAATGGCTCTCAAGGACAACTCGTGGGTCGAAGCCATGCAAGAAGAATTAGCCCAGTTTAAGAAGATGGAGGTATGGAACTTGGTTGCAAAACCAAAGAATGTGCATGCGATTGGCACAAAATGGGTCTTCTAATGCAAGAGAGATGAGAAAGGGATTATTATCAGGAACAAGGCGAGGCTGGTTGTAAAAGGTTTTAATCAGCAAGAGGGGATTGATTACAATGAGGTGTTTGCTCCTGTGGCGAGATTGGAAGCCATCCGATTGTTTTTGGCATTTGCTGCACATAAGGAGATGAAGGTATTTCAGTTAGACGTGAAGAGTGCGTTCCTTAACGGCAAAGTCGATGAGGTTATGTACGTTGAGCAACCTCCGGGTTTTCCTGACCCAGACTTTCCTGATCACGTATACAGGCTAAGTAAAGCACTGTATGGGCTACATCAGACCCCTCATGCCTGGTACTCAACACTATCCGACTACTTGCTTGAGAATGAGTTTGAACGGGGAAAGATTGATAGCACTTTGTTCTTCAAGAGAAAAGGGAGCGACTTTCTACTGGTGCAAGTCTACGTGGACGACATCATCTTTGCTGCATCAAAAGTCGCCATGTGTCAGGAGTTTGAGGCCGTCATGAAGAAGAGATTTGAAATGAGTGCTATGGGTGAACTAACTTTATTTTTAGGACTGCAGGTTGATCAGAAGAAAGATGGGATGTTCATTCATCAGACTAAATATGTCCATGATGTTCTCAAACGCTTCAAGATGGAGGACAACACTACATACGATACTCCAGTCTGCGTCAACCATAAATTGGGTGCTGATTCAGACAACGATGCAGACGTGGACCCAACCCAATATCGGGCAATAATAGGTTCTTTAATGTACTTAACTGCTTCTCGACCTGATATTATGTTTGCAGTTTGTCTTTGTGCACACTTTCAGGCAAACCCGAAGGAATCTCACTTGAAGGGTGCGAAGAGGATATTGCGCTATCTCAAAGGCAAACCTAAGCTGGGGTTGTGGTACACGAGAGGAGAAGACTTGGAGCTGGTCGCCTACACAGATTCTGATTATGGAGGATGCAATCAGAGTCGGAAGTCAACGACAGGTGGATGTCAGTTTCTTGGAGGCAGATTAGTGTCATGGCAATGCAAGAAGTAGACCTCAGTCGCCATTTCAACCTGTGAAGCAGAATACATGGCAGCATCAAACTGCTGCTCCCAGGTTCTTTGGATTCAACAACAGTTGCGCGATTATGGTCTGAATTTCACTCATACTCCTATTTGCATTGATAATACTGCTGCTATCTCAGTAACTAACAATCCCGTAAAAAACAGTAAAACTAAACATATTGACATTCGTCATCATTTTATACGGGATTGTGCTGAGAAGAAACTGATTATGCTCGAAAAGGTTGATACGTTAGATAATTTCGCTGACTTGTTTACTAAAGCGTTTGACAAAAATTGTTTTCAAAACCTTGTTGAGCTGAATGGGATGATCAATCCCGAGTAACCGTGTTTTGTGACTTTGCTTAAAAAAAAAAAAAAAAAAAAAAAAAAAAAAAAACACCCACGTCACTATCGCTTAGAATTATGTCGGTTGCCTCAGTTTGAAGGACATATCTTCGAATATGTTTGGTCCTCATTTCTACTTGTAGAATATGATGATAGCCATTAACCAGATGACTGAAAGAGACCGGGGCGGTTTATGATGTGTTTTTATTCTTTCGCTGAAAATTAGTCGATCATACTTAGTTAGAAGGACACATACTTGTATGTGGTCGGTCCAGCTGATCCATTGGATCTTCAGGATAGCCGTTTACCTGAAAACTTCAATTTGATCGGGGCGATTGAAGTTAAAATTTTTTCCGGGAGATGAAATTATTTTTCAAGTCTACTACTTCGTAAGAAGTTCCTTTACTATGTTTAACAGAAAATTGATCCAACCTTGGAAAGTGATACATATACTGATTCTGTGTGCTTAACTAGTGAAGTTATTAGGCCTAAAAGACTTTAGAACAGTCATTGTATGTCATGGTAGCTTTTTATGGTGCGTAAAAGTATAAGTGATACTAACTAAATCTACTCGATTTTACGTGGAAACTTCTTAAGAGTTGTGCATGTCTCCATATATACCTTTCCGAATGATAGGCAGAAAAGCGATTACCCAGTCATACACGAGCCCGTGAGTGTTCTGATTCCCGTGAAGATATGTGTCAAGAAACTGCAGTGATCCAGATTCGGGATTTGTAGTTGTTTACTACTCTGAAGTTTGTGTAAATGCTTATTAAAAAAAAAAATAAATTCTTGTGAGTTATTGAGATATTCTAGAGTTCATAAATTAATACTTCTCAATCATGATGTAAGAAAGAAAACGGGAAGAAGAGTCTAAAGATCGAAGAGGAATTACTATTTAATCAGACACTACGGGTCGAGGTCAACTCGGGGTGACTTGGGGAAAGCCAAATACGCTTTGAGAATAGATAGGAGGCATCATAATCTCTGAGTTGTTGCCCATTTAAATTTTGAGCTTAATTGAACATAACCCGTATCACAGAAACGATGAAAACCATTCTAAGTTATTTACCTGCTTACAACCTGTTTCTTTATGTCATAATACGGCTGAACACGGATCTGTGTGACAGTCACGTAGTTAGTATGATTCCTGTTCGGATCTTTTCTAAAACATGGTAGTCCCTATCGAGACTGAAATTTGATCCCGTGTACTTTATTTTTAAAATTTTTCTACTTATGTAGTTGTATGATTTTATACCTGGTTACTTGGTCTTGATCGTATCATTTAACGCTTTGAAGGTTGTTTTAAAACTTAATTGCAAATTGTTCAAATTATGGGGTCGGTTTTGAAATATTTTAATATCAGCGAAGTTGTGCATAACTTCGCCTGCAATAGGCGAAGTTATCCATAACTTCGCCTGAATAAATCTGACCCTATATAAACAAGAGTAAAGGTCAAACTGTTCATTAATTTCAAAAACCCAGCGAACTTATCCTACGTAACCCTAAGCGAACTTAACCATCGATCATTCTGTGTTCATTCTTTCTCATTTTCAACTCCGATTAAAGGTGTGTAGTGTCGATTCATCGATTATTCGTTGACAATTGATGTTTTTCAGAGGTCGTTTCGACTTGATTCTCGACCTCGTGTTTCGAAACCTTAAACACCTGATTTCAAACTTGTTATTACGTGGTCGTAATCTACTTGAACGTCTAAAACTTCATACAATCATGTGTAACTGAGTCCTCAATCTTCAAATTCATCATCTACACGTCCAATTGAAACCTTAACTGTTGCCGATTCGTATTCGGCGAAGTTACAGTTTAGGCGAAGTTATCCGTAACTTCGCTTGAGGTTTAACTTCGCCTTATAATTAATTGTGTAACAGTACTTTAGCGATGTTGTGGTTAGGCGAAGTTATCATTAACTTCGCCTGGACCTTTTTACTTAACAGTTAACAGACGAAGTTCAAGTTGAGGCGAAGTTGTTCCCAACTTCGCCCCACCTCTAACTTCTCCTATACAGAATAAATTACAACTTCGCTCATGGTAACAGGCGAACTTGTGATTTGCTTTGACGTTTATCTAACTTAGTCTGTTTGATGCAGATATGGCTGCTCTAGGTGGTGCAGGTGGTGATGACGGTGGTGATAACCAAAGACAGTTCTTCCCGGGTCATAACATGTACATAACATTAGACCCGGAGGCGAGCGGAGTTGATGATTTCCGCGAAATCATCACATTCTTACTACGCTCGCGTATATTCCACGCGATTACGACAACAGTGCCAATATCCTTGCCAAACATTGAGGATTTTTGGCAGACTGTGGAATATGACTGTAGGGTCGAGCCCCCGGTGATGCGAGCAACAGTCAACAATCACATTGTTCAGTTCTCATCTGAACAGATCCGAGCGGCTTTACGATTTGGAGATGAGACGAGGGATGACCCGACAGATTTTGTGGCTCCTTTCTGTGATGGAGCGTTTCTGAGGATGGGATACTCTGGTCCCCTGGGAGATACTCAGAGAAGGAAGGGGTTTTTACTTGATCAGTGGCGCTTTCTCATGCATGTCATGATTGTATGCATGTCAGGGAGAAAGGCGGGCACTGATGGCATGGGCGCGACCATGCAGTCGGCGATGACTGCTCTGACTTATAATAAGCGTTACAGCTTTAGTCAGATGGTCTTCTACGAGATTGATCGACAAAGAAGAGCGGTGGCGCGTGAGAGATTTATCATGTATCCAAGATTCCTCCAAATGATCTTGAATCATGTTGCTCCAACGCTACCTCAGCGCCGCCCAATTAGATACGTGGAAAGTGTGAGCAAACGGATCTTCGCCCAATGCAGATCTTCCAGTGCGAGGAGCAAACCTGAGCTCCGTCCTCGGCATACTCCACTATTTGGGTACTTGATCAACCCGGAGTATGTGCCTGCTCGTGGGGACGAGTTTCGGGACCCAGCACCACAACAGGTAGGAGCACCTCAAGCTATACCTGCTGCTCCTGTTGTGTCACCGGAGGAGAACGTAGATCTTGACGCAGAGTTTGGCGGTCAAGGATTCTTTGACATGGAGAGGGTGGACCCTGAAGAGAATGTGCAAGTCTCAGTTGAGAGGGTGTCGAGTGTGAACGTGACTAGGGCAGCTACAACGGTGGCTGACTCTGATTCTGATGATGAGTTGGCCGAAGCGAGACGAATTATGGTAACTCAAGAACGGGTTCAAGGGAAAAGAAAGAGAACTGATGATGACAGCGAGTCAGACTATGAAGAAGAGGTACATCAGTTGATTCAGAGATCAAGAAGGGAACGGGCAGGTGCAGGTTCGGGAGCTGGTGAGAGCTCGAGGGTGGTACGTTTCACCCCACCCGCACTGTCCGGTATGACAATGGTCCCTTCATCATTACAGGTTACAAGGTCAAGCGCCACGGACGTTCCCGTGGTGGCTACCTCATCCTCATTCGGCCTCCCACCCACTACATTCCAACTCTCGACTCTGGAGATTGTATCTTTGCCACCTCCAACTCTTACTCCAACGGAGGTCGTGGCAAGATTTATTGAGTCGACAGTTGTAGCTACTGCAGGGTTGTCAGTTACGATACCACCTGCGGTTATGTTTACGCCTACTTCTGAGGTTCCGGTTACATCGGAAATCCCTCCTCAGTATACTCAAGATATATCACATCTGAGGTTAGACTCTGAACGAATAGCAGCACTTGAACGGGTCGTGGCAGAACAGTCAAGGATTAATCTTATCCAGACCCAGGCTATTCAACGCCTAGTTGCTGAGAATCAGATGCAGTCGTCCCTGCTGGTAGAACATGGTAAAATCATAGATGCTTTGAAGGAGTTCTTGGCATCTCAGGGGGAGACGAGCTGTAAAGGCGATGAGCTGAGGACTAAGAAGCGCAATGATAGAGACGATGATCCCAATGCATCAAAAGGTGCAGGTGGAGAGTTGCCAAGAACTGAACAAGCTCTTGGGACTTCCACAACTCAGGGGGAGTCGACAAGTGCAGCTGGTGGTGATGATGTGGTGGTAGTGGACGTTGAGGAGATGGATGATGAGTATATAGGTGATGATGATGTATTACCGGTTGAAGAAATAGAGAAGATTGGAGAAGAGATTGTTATTGATAATGAGATAGAAGAGGGAGAGATAGTAGAGGAGAATGTGGAGCATGAGATACCGGAAGCCGATAACGCAGATATGAGTCAAGAGATTGGAAATGAAGAGACAGAATGGGAAGAGCAGCCTAGATGGAAAGAAGGCTATGCTCAATGGTTTGTAAAAACGAAGAAACCGGCGGTCCCTACAATGTTCAAGAAGAGTTACAACATTAGAGGCTATGCTAGAGCGAGAAAGGGGATTATATGCTGGATATATGATGAGCAGTTGAGGCTCTTTGTGATTAAGAGATATGATGGTGTTCAGTACTTCAAAAGGCTGCTGAGATCGTTGAATACATTGCCTGAGTGTGAAGTGAAAGACTTAGCCAGATTGGGATTGATAAATCGAAGTGATGATAATATGGCTAGAGTCATCGGGAAGATAGTATGGAAGGAGAGTATAAAGGAAAAGAAGTTCGAGCTGTTGAAACCACAAAAGGGAAAACTTATCGAAGACAAAGATAGAGGGTTGAGAGCAGATGGCAAGCCTTGGATGATTATGAAGTATAAGCCGATCCGGTGTCTAAAAGAGGTGCCGATGAAACAGATGCCCAAGGATGTGCTCAAAGACCTGAAGTGGTGGTATGTAGATTGTGAGACAGCTGAAGCAGTAATGGAAGACGAAGATGAACAAGAGCTGCTGAGAGTCTATGATCCGATGCATCTAGTGAACTTGTCGCAAGCTGATCTGCAGGTGCTGAATGAGAAGAAGATATTTTATATTCCTACTTGGAAAGACGAAACGAAGAAATATCAAAGAATTGTATCAGTTTGTGTTCGTGAAGGAGTTCATGCTTAAAGATGAAGATACAAGATTGTTGAAGATTACAAGACACGTGTTTGAAGATAAAGATATGAAGCTACTGCCAAGGGGGAGTCTGTTGGTACATGATGTCAGTAGTTCAGTGTCAAGTGTCTGTAATCGAGTTTGTTAGATTTGTGTTTTTGTATGTAAGCGAAGTTAGCTCACAAGTTCGCTGATACAGGCGAACTTGTGAACTAAGCGAAGTTAGGGACAACTTTGCCTGAACATGCCAGGCGAAGTTGTCGCCTTTATAATCAGCTAAGTTACGGCAGTATTGAAAACAATGAGTTTTACGTGTTTACGAGTTCTGTATTCAGTGATCATTGTATCACGTGTTTCCGGTTGCAATACAACGTGTTTGTGTTTATTGTAACGTGTGTTTAATCGTATCGTCTTCTACGCTCGTAACGTCTTACGTAGGGATTCCGCAGCTACGTAGAACGAGATATCTCGTGTAGATCCGGCTGGGAACCTACAAGACCCATGGTCTCCGGACCCGAAGCATCCCATCAATACAGGATTTGAGGTTATAAAACCATACGCCGATGAGGTGTAAAACACTAAACTAGCAGTTTAAGATTTATATCACAGGCTACACGGCATACTCTAACGTTAAACCTACCCAAGCATCATATGATAACGTATTCAGATTTTTAAAATTCATAATATTTCCACTTTTCATACCAATAATTGAGGCTTGAGTATGGCCCGACCTTTCATTACTTATTTTCTATGGACAAAACGCTTTACACACAAGAGATTTCCGACCCATGTTATCAAATTTGCCCTTTCATTTTCAAGGCTGAGTCTACCGACACATCCCAAGTTAAGTGCGCTTTCTTTTATTTATCTCATATTATTAGTAGTTTGAAAAACCAAATTCCGATAAATATCATCATCTCCCACTTTAACGCAAAAAACTAAATTCAAGAGACATATTTTAGAACATTTTTCAATTTTTTTTTATAATTTTAAAAATTTTCAATTTTTTTCCTTTTTTTTAAAATTTAAACATAAACTTGATTTAAACTACGACTCATATATCCTATCCCCACACTTAAATTTTGCATTGTCCTCAATGCAAGGATAAGGACGACATAAAATAAAAATAATAAATTAAAATAAAGTTGGACTACAAAACATTAAAAACCTAAAAAATTAAAATAAAAACAAAATAAAAAGTAAATAAGCTAGATAATGGAAAAGACTTAGCTGGTAATTTGCGCATGGAACATGATGCTAAAGTCTTCCTTCCATGAATGCCCTCCAACAACGAACGTGCTCATCAAATAGTAACTCATTCTCTCACACACGAACGTAAGCGGCAAAAATTCAACAAACAATATCTAGAAATATATCTTATCAAACTGATAGTTATTAAGCATTCAAAGTACTTCACCAACCCAAAAATATATAAAACATGAATAATGAGCAGCAAATAAATAAATATAAAGTATACAGCTCCACGCCTCCACTGCTACATCATCCCCACACTTGTCTTTTTCATTAAATTCTTCCTTGGGGATCATCTCTCTAGCTTACTCAATCTTTCTTTTACCTAGCAAAACTCAAAAATACAAAAAAAAGAAAAAAACTACAAAAAAACTACGTTAGTGACTCGATTAATTATACAAACTCCGTGGAACCTCCCCACATTTGAACTTAATCAGGAGGTTTCGCCTTAATCTGGACCCTATCTAACCCGTTTAGTTCCACCTGAAATTTATCAAACATTAATATATCAATGATGGAACCGCAAAATATTAACTTAGAATTAAAAATCAGTAACGGTTCAGACCACCTATATCTAAACTTACCTGGCAAGAGCCGAATGCGTTGTAAGTATTGAGAAGACTGGTCGTGCTTGACATTTAATGGCTTTTTCACTCCCGTAGACCATCTTCCAAAGTAAACGCAACTTCGGTTTTCAGGTGACCTATCATCCTCGACCTTCTCCCGTGGTTTTAATTCCCGATAAGCATTCAAAACACAGTCCATGAGTCGGCAATGGTGTTCTTCCTCTAACACCGCATCCTCATCTACACTATCCTATACAAGGAGGGCCTCGAAAAACGCAACATCCTCATTAACGTCTAATGTGTCTCCCCCGTCATAATCCGACAATCCATCCAACTCCAGATTCAAGAATTCATCTTCCTCATTAAGTTCATTATCAACCTTAACCATATCCTCAACACCAAACATTAGCTCGAGGACTCTCCCAATTCTATCTCTTCCTCAAACACAGGTTTCACCATAATTGATCTCAGATATGCAGCCCACTCCTCCTCCTCACAATCATCATCGGAGTCACTACAAAACTCAGTACAATTAGTAACACATACCTGTGAAACCTGAGGTGGGACTTCATCAACCACTCGTGTCTCTGTATCCGGGATGATCTCCTCTTCTTCATCTATATATTCCATGATTGGCTCTTTCCCTTCTTTTGGAAACGTCGGGAACAACTCGCTTAACCGATTCATGTATCCCAAATAGTTGCCTTCTGCATCATACTTATAACCAGGTGTCGGTTGCTCCTCCGGCTGTACACTCTCCTCTTCGTTTATCTCCTCATCAGAGTCACTCCAAAAATCAATAATAGCATGTGAAACCGGAGGTGGAACTTCAACATCCATTATTGTCTCCGTTACTTGAATGATCTCCTCATCTGAGTGCTCAACATATTCCAAGGATCTTAACCTCTAAATTTCATCTTCTTTATCCAGTCTCCTAGAAATTTCTTCTACTTGACGTTGGAGATCTGTAATAATATCCTGGTGATTTTTTAAGATGGTATCATGCTCAACGAGCATCTTTTGGGTATCTGTAGCCATGTATTGGACCAACATCTTTTCTATCCTACCCATAGCAGCTACATCCTCATCAGAAAGACAATTAGAAAATTGATCATAACACTGCTCTTGGTTTTGCTGAGGTTGCTGATACGAATTATCAAAATAATTTGCTGAGGTTGCACAGAAGGGTTAGTAAGATTATATGAACATGCACGAGTCATATGACAACCAGCACATCTATAACAAATAAAGAGAGAACCCTTGTATGGACAATCATAGTGTAAATGAGGATCACCACACGTATCACAATTAAAGTTACTATTGTATGGACATTTAATGGTAGAGTGAGGTCCATTACAAATTTCACACATAACTACAATAATCTAAACAAGCCACTTTAATAACGAAGACACATAGCCCACTATCTGACCTCCTCACCTTACCACTTAACCTCTTATTTACCCCTACAAATTAGCCACTTTAATAACGAATAACGTTATGCCACTTTAATAACGAATCACGTTATGTCACTTTAATAACGAATAACGTTATGCCACTTTGCCACTTTAATAACGAATAACGTTATGCCACTTTAATAACGAATAACGTTATGCCACTTTGCCACTTTAACACTCTTACTAGACCCCTGATGTTCTTGAAGTAGTCAAATAATTATTAACTAAAAATAAGCTAATCTAAACACTAAGTAATAATTCTAGACTCTTAAACTTAACTTAAACTACTAACCGGCAAGTGTATCGGTCGACTCTAGTACAGCTAAGTAAGTCCGGATATCGAACCCACGAGGCTCTATAAATTACGTATACTAGCTAATTAGACTCAACTACAAGACGTGACTATTTAATAATAATGTTTGAAGGGGGGTTTTAAACTAATTATTAATTAACTAAACCTAACCCTAATTAAATAAAATATAATAAACTATTAAAACACTTAGATTAACTCAGATGATGAAAATAACTACCTAGGCTAGAATCTCTAATGCCACGACAATCAATCAAATGGGAAACTTAAGTTATGGAACTGGGATCGTAAAATAGACCATTGACAGAAAACCCGAACAAGACCCTTGACCTTCAAGAAGACACCTATGGATTTCTAACAAGTTTTAAGACTCACCAGTTTTATAAATTAAACTTCCTTACGGTTATTTAATAATTTATGTCTAAGTATCTTTATGACGAAATCCTACCTTACAGCGCGGAAATCAAAGATAGTTAAGAAGACTCAATTGAATTAATAGACTAAGCTGACAATCAAACCTAGACGGACTCCTTACGAAAAACTAAATCTAGCAATCCTGACCAACAAAGATCTATCAATAACCTATCACCTTACAGCTTTCTAGGCTAGCAGCTCACTTTTATCTATTTAATTGATTTTATTGTTTCTATGATTTTAATGCATATCAATCATAAACTAGTCAAGAACACACAGTAAATGACCTAACAAAACCCTATCCTATGAAACAATCACAAAGGGTAATGTGAAACTATGAATCCAAGTAAATAAAACCCAGCAATCATACGCATCAATTAATTCAAACTCAACACTTTACTTAGAACATAAAATCCATAACGAAAAGAAATCACAATCAAAATCAAACCGAACAAAGGTTCATCACGACCTAGGTAGTTTATGAAGTTTAGCCTAGCATCATATAGTCTAAATCAACAAAGCAAATAAAACTGAAAACATGGTGAAATAATGAGAAACGAAAGATTAAAGGCGATAAAACCCGTAGTCTTCGATCTTGAACGTAAAGCTCTTCACCGGCTGTTCTCGTGCCTTCAAAATCACCACAAGACACGTAAAATAGCTCCAAGAACTCCCAAAATTGGCTAGTGGCTTTCAGGTTATGTCTGGTTTAAGTTAAAGGTGTTTAAATAGCGAAAACAAGGCCCGACAATAAGCAAAAACGAAATAATTTTAGCCCAGTTGTGCCTAGGCGCCGCGCCTAGGGCTTTTTGCCTTTCCCCTAGGCGCAGCGCGGCGTGCTCCTCCATGGTGGCCGGTCAGACCGGCCCGGTCTGATCGGTTCTCTCTCCGGTCCCATCCTGATGCGTTCCGGATCTCCGTTTCGGCTCGTTTTAGCTCGTTTTTCACCCTTTTTCATCATGATCAAACCCTGGAACCTACGAAACATAAAAACGTTAGTAGTATACAAATCTCGACTAAAAACAAACAAAAACTATTAAAATATTAATTAAAATATACACGGGAAACATAAATATTTTGCATTATATCAACCCCTATCCACTTCTATCACACTCTACTTCTACTTGTCTATAACACACTTCCTATCAGTTTATTATTTACATGTTAAGCAAGTCACATCATAGCATTTATACCAACTAATAACCACTAGACAGTCACTATCCTTGACGATACGTGCAATATCCGAAGATCGTTCATGCACCGACAAGCATTATGTAATAGCTACCTCGTATAACATCTATAGCACACACTTACCACTTAAGGTAAGTGTATTCACACTTCACATCGAGTATGCACACAGCCCCGAAAACATAACAAGGAAAATGGGGCTAGAAACTCACCTGGATCCTGTTTCTTTCTTCGTTAATAGTTAGTCCTTTCTTTAGTTGAGTTCTGCTAACTGTATAAAAGTTACATGTATCAATACTTGTCTTATTTAATCTAGAGGCCTAGTATTAGCTTACTTAGCATTTTATGATTTTCCTTTATTTTAACTCTCATGTATTTAGATCTCCTAAGTCCTTACATTTCTCGCCATCACGTGTGTAAACATATATGTCTACATACACAAGCCGCCCTGTAAGCGAACTTGAATGTAAGCGAACTTAGATATATAGCGAACTTATTGATGAGCGAACTTAAATATATAAGCGAACTTAGATATATAAGCAAACTTATTGATAAGCGAGCTTAGATATATAAGCGAACTTACATATCAGGCGAACTTATATGTGGCGAACATGGTAGCATGCGAACTTGGATGAGGCGAACTTAACCATCAGCGAACTTATCAGTGGGCGAAGTTAACCAACAGGCGAACTTATTCAGTAAGCGAACTTAACGTGCAGCAGCTACGGGTTCGTTCTCAGCCCCCATAATCATCTCCTTTTTTAACGTGTAACCTTTTGATATGATATTAACCAAACCCGTGAACATCCCCATGATCATTTTCGGGTAAAACTCGGCCCGAAAAAGTATAAAGTTTGGACCTTTAAGCTAAAAACGTTCAATACTAGATCCACGGTTTATTTTAAACGAGCCGTACATGTTTATAGGTCCATTAAGTTTGTTTTAGCATTAAGTTTACAGCTTTACGTTTCGTTTATACCCAATCTATTCTCGTTTTAAGTTTCAAGGCTAATTGTTTATGGACTCGTAAACTTTAAGATAAAAAACATACCTTTACGTGTTTTTAAGGTTACAATTAGCTTGGTGATGAACTACAATCTTGTATCTTTCTTGCACGTTCAAGATCTATCAAGTTATAGGCTCGGTTTAGTCTCGGATTGCTCCCTTAGTTCGCGACCGTAATAGTGTAGGTGTGTGTGTGTTTTTGAGGGTGTAGGGAATAAGGTGGATAAGATGATTGGAAATGGAAAGGATTAGGGTTTAAGGGGTGTATTTATACTCCCTTAAGCCCATGGAATTAAGGCCCATCTTTCCTTTATGGTCCATAACTAATCCCATCTAATTATCCTACTTACTCTTTCATATTTCATTATTATTATCGTTCCACTAACTCATTTATCTCACCCGATGCAAATAATATATATTAACTATTATTCTAGAATTTTTGGGATGTTACAAGTCTCCCCCCCTTAAAGAGGTTTCATCCACGAAACCTAACTTATTCCTTGTAAAAGGAACATTTCTTATATTCGCACACTTTATTGAATCGCCTTTGCTTTTCGCATCTTACCGTTTATCCTTTTGTCTCGCAAACATCGAGTTGATCACAGATTTCAGCTTTGAATGTTAGGTTTCATCACACAGGAAATGGCACATTACTATAATCATTACCGTTTACTTTTGGCCCAGTAGGTCAGGACCATAGATCAATCACAAGTCATTCATACGGAATCACATTAAAAACACAACTCAAACATAAAAGGAAATCATTCAAACATAGGTCCAAAGTGTAACATAAAACACCCTTTAATAACACTAACATAAAACAACTGTGACCAGCCACTTATTTTCCTGCTATCTTCTCAGTGACTGATAAACCATCCTTTTACGCGTCTCCCCTTCTTCCCTCCACCACCACGACTTCTCCACAATCTCTAGCTATGTGACCTGACTTACCACACTTGTAACATTTTTGGTCCTCGGTGCATTCACGAGAGATGTGCCCATTCTTCCGTCATCGGTAGCACTGGTTTGGGCCAACCTTGCATTCCCCCAAGTGCATTTTCTCGCACACCTTGCATGTTTCCTTGCCTGCAATCTTCCGTGCCTTCTTCCCCGCATACTTCACGACATCTACAGTCCGTTTGGTCCTTTTCCTTTCTTCCCTATCTTCCAATTCCACATCATCCGCCGCCAAATCATCATAAACCACCTCTGCTAACTCAACTGCAGACTCAAAGGTAGTAGGTTTGTTAGCCCTGACTAACGTGCAGACCTTTTGGGGAAGCCCCCTGACGTAGCACTTCATCCGTTTCGTCTCAGTGTTCACCATGTCAGGCACCAGCCTAGACATACGGTTGAATTCAGTGGTATACTCACGGTGTGTCATCTTGCCTGCTTTCAGATTTAGAAACTTCATCTCGGCCCTCTCAACCTCGGCATCAGCACAAAACCTTTTCATCACTAACTCCTTCAGGTCATCCCATCTCATTGCCTTAATCTCTTCTCGAGTCTTCCTTTGTTCCACAGTTTCCCACCAGTACATAGCCTCATCTTCAAATGACTGAGTAGCATAACCCACTGCTTGGTCGGGACGACACTCGCTAATTCGGATAATCTTGTCCATAGTGGTTATCCATTGGAGAGTAGCGATTGCGGTCACCTAGACCAGTCAGCTTTGGTGGCTCGCATCCTTTGAAGGACTTATAGTTGCACCCACCTCGGCCTCTCTTCTTGTCATCAACTTTCGCAGATTGGTCTTCGCTCAAGTCACCCTTCTCCCCCCCCCATTATCCTTTTTACCATTCTCCCCTGATCTCTCAGCAGTTCTTGCATGATTTTTAGCAGATTTCTCAGGATTCCGATCCTTCATGGCAGTTGCTACCGCTTGGGCAATGGCAGTTAGAACAGCAGGGTCAACTTGATGTCCCTCGTTGTTGCTCGGATTTTGCTCAGCAGCACTTTCTTCTCCCCCGACGTTAGTGAGAGAACGTCATAGAGACCAAGATCTAGCCGCTAATACGATACATCAACACGAAATCGCTACTTTAAATATAATACTTTATTGATAATTTAGTGTAAATACATTAGAGAGAATAATAAGTTATGGAGAGGATAACTTAGATCTATGTACAAGTTCTCTACTAAATTATGAGCATAAGCTCCCTATTTATAGGCTATTTACAATATACGTTAAATACAAAGACTAAACCGCCTATAACTTATTCGATCGCTACGGACACCAAAACCGTGCACTAACAGTTAGTAGCTGATTCAACAGAGGGTTCTCGGACAACCCGTGGCCTACCACGATGTCCCGTACTCCCTCTCGTTCCAGCAATCTCTCTTTCTCCAGCCATCGTATTCTAAAAGGGAAAACACAAACGTCATCACTTAAGGAATTATTTAGCACGTGATTCGTAAGGTAAGTAGCTAATGACATTGATCAAGTGTAATTAACTATTTTCATTACTCCTCGGGTTCTACATTCTTCCCTTCTTGATTTCACTTGTGCTAGTATCTACTTTTAAACAGTTAATTAATCAAACAATCAAGAAATCCGATCCCTAACCTGCATATATCCTTCCTTTAACAATTAAGCGAACATCTTTATACTTTATTTAACATACTTTACCGTTACTGAGCTTGCTTGAGTGACACATGGCTATCTTGAACTGGCATCTTCTTTCTCTTCTTACTATAATCCCATTCTCTGTTCGAGTTTAAAGATATAGGATGCTTAAATCTCTCGAACATTGATCTGATACCAACTTGTAGGCCCCGAACCCGGCATCCCTACTTTAACATCGGATTTACTCATAAACACCGTTCTTACAAATCAGAGTTAGTTAAAACTTTCGCGGAAACGTTAACTTAAGTCATTCATTACAATAAATTAAATCTTTTATTTGATACCATAACAAAAAAACATTATATTTAAAACATCATTTCTTTCATCTTCAGATGTCAGCCGTTCAATCCGTGCCATGTGCCTTCCTGATGCTAGCTCTTTAGTTTGCTAACCTGCGTACATACTAAAAGTCAGCTACATTGAGTGAGTTCTAGTTAATCAAGAAACTTATCATACAACCACTACATGCATTATATACGTATCCGAAGACACATAGCCCACTATCTGACCTGCTCACCTTACCACTTAACCTCTTATTTACCCCTACAGCTTAGCCACTTTAATAACAAATAATGTTATGCCACTTTAATAACGAATCACGTTATGCCACTTTAATAACGAATAACGTTATGCCACTTTGCCACTTTAATAACGAATAACGTTATGCCACTTTAACATTCTTACTAGAACCCTATCCACTTCTATCACACTCTACTTCTACTTGTCTATAAAACACTTCATATTAGTTCATTATTTACATGATAAGCAACTCACATCATAGCATTTATACCCACTAATAACCACTAGACAGTCACTATCCTTGACGGTACGTGCAATATACGAAGATCGTTCACGAACTGACAAGCATTATGTAATAGCTACTTCGTATAACATCTATAGCATACACTTACCACTTAAGGTAAGTGTATTCACACTTCACATCGAGTATGCACACAGCCCTGAAAACATAACAAGGAAAATGGGGCTAGAAACTCACCTGGATCCTGTTTCTTTCTTCGTTAATAGTTAGTCCTTTCTTTAGTTGAGCTCTGCTAACTGTATAAAAGTTACATGTATCAATACTCGTCTGATCTAATCTAGAGGCCTAGTATTAGCATACTTAGCATTTTATGATTTTCCTTTATTTTAACTCTCATGTATTTAGATCTCCTAAGTCCTTACATTGCTCGCCATCACGTGTGTACACATATATGTCTACATACACAAGTCACCCTGTATCCGGGTCTTAATGTAAGCGAACTTATTGATGAGCGAACTTAGATATATAAGCGAATTTATTGATAAGCGAACTTAGATATATAAGCGAACTTATTGATAAGCGAACTTAGATATATAAGCGAACTTACATATCAGACGAACTTATATGCGGCGAACATGGTAGCATGCGAACTTGGATGAGGCGAACTTAACCATCAGCGAACTTATCAGTGGGCAGAGTTAATCAACAAGCGAACTTATTCAGTGAGCGAACTTAGCGTGCAGCAGCTACGTGTTCGTTCTCAACCCCCCATAATCATCTTCATTTTTAACGTGTAACCCTTTGATATGATATTAACCAAACCCGTGAACATCCCCATGATCATTTTCGGTTAAAACTCGGCCCGAAAAAGTATAAAGTTTGGATCTTTAAGCTAAAAACGTTCAATACTAGATCTAAGGTTTATTTTAAACGAGCCGTACATGTTTATAGGTCCATTAAGTTCGTTTTAGCATCCAGTTTACAACTTTACGTTTCGTTTATACCTGATCTATTCTCGTTTTAAGTTTCAATGGCTAATTGTTTATAAAAATGTAAACTTTAATATCAAAAACATACCTTTACGTGTTTTTAAGGTTACGGTTAGCTTGGTGATGAACTACAATCTTGTATCTTGCTTGCACGTTCAAGATCTATCATGTTATAGGCTCGGTTTGGTCTCGGATTGCTCCCTTAGTTCGCGGCCGTAATAGTGTAGGTGTGTGTGTGTTTTTGATGATGTAGGGAATAAGGTGGATAAGATGAATGAAAATGGAAAGGATTAGGGTTTAAGGGGGTATTTATACTCCCTTAAGCCCATGGACCTAAGGCCCATCTTTCCTTTATGGTCCATAACTAATCCCATCTAATTATCCTACTTACTCTTTCATATTTCATTATTATTATTGTTCCACTAATTCATTTATCTCACCCGACGCAAATAATATATATTAACTATTATTCTAGAATTTTCCGGATGTTACATAACACGTGTTTTGGTTAGCATAACGTCGGCTGCTGTTAATTAGGTTATAGTTGTCTTCTTCACGGGTTAGTTAGTGTTTTGCTTGGCATAACATATTAACAAATTTCTTTATACTTATATTTCTAACGTGTAGGTATGGAGAGATTGTTTGTGTCAACTTTTTTTACAAATAAATGCAAACAAAAATCTTTAAGGCATTGCTTTGTTGCTTCTAAGATCCTAAGAGAACTTTTTAAAATTGAGAACCTTGAGAACCATTTTTAACAAAAAAAATCTCTTAAAAATATAAAACAAAAAAATTAAAAAGGTAAAAAAACCAAAAAAATTTATTTTTCATCCCGGTTTCATAAAAAAAATTCGCTTTAGCGAACTTATACATATATGTATAATACTTATTTTTTTAATTTTATACATGTTATTCTTTATACGCATATGTACAATTAAGATAAATGATAATGTACATATCTGTACATTATTTAAATCAAGATTAAATGAAAATATACATATGCGTTAAAATTTTGGTTTTTTTACCTTTTTAAAGATTTTGTTTTTTTTTGTTTTATATTTTTAAAAGGTTTTTTTTTCTTAAAAATGGTTCTCAAAGTTATCAATTTCAAAATGTTCTCTTAGGATCTTCATCCTATATATATATACATATATATTCATTTACATTTTCAATAATTGTTACTTAATCGTGTTTCTATTTACATTTTCAAATATGTTCCATTAACACGAATGGCTATATGCAGTCTTATCAAGAGTTACAAGCAAACATGGATTAAAGATTTTGTTTTTTTAATAAACAAGGTGCTTTGACCAATACAATCACAAATGTAGTGTACAAGGAAATTTTTACTTATTTGTAATATATTTGTGTAATATTTGTTTTGTAATTCACTTATATTTAATGTATATTGTAATTGTATTAATAATATATGATAATTTTTTTGTTAATTGTATTTCTCTTAGTGGTTAAAGTTTAAAATTTTAATATATTACCCGTGTAATACACGAGTCTCAAACTAGTATATATATATATATGTGTGTGTGTGTTTGCGCGCGCGCGGGGTTAGCATCTATATAAAACTTTAATTTTCAAAAAAACTTTAAGAACTAATATAGGCCATTCATTAATTATTTATTTTAATAATTAAAAATTAAAAAAAAAGGTATAGTTCGAATCTTTTAAATTTCTCTCTCTAATAAATTAACTAACTATTTAATTAATTGTCTTTCATCTTTATATTTTTCTTTTTCGTTTTACGTATTTACACACATGTAAAGATAAAATTGATATACGGTTACATCTATTTTTTTCAAACTAACTAATGTTTAACTAATTTAAGATGTTATGCAAATATGCATGCATGTAAATTTAAGTATACTATTTACATATATGTAAACTTACATATTGTTTATCATTTTTATATATCCATTTATTTGTACATATGTAAATTTTCATACTAACCATCCAAATTTCAAAATGATCATCTAATTCCATATATGTAAATGTTGTTATATATCGTTTTCCAATTTGATATTAAATCATATAAAAATCATTATATAAACAAAAATCTTGGTTTTATGATTGCCCAGTACGTATGACTTTTTGCAGTTTCAATTGCTTTTCAAAAAAATAATTAACTGCACTAACTTATCTTCGTTGAAGATAAAATATAAAAAGGAGAATCGTCGCTAATCCTCAACGCACGTGCTAATTTTCAAGAAAACTAATAAATATCAATTGAAAGTCATTTACATGATAAAGAAATTTACCGAAGAAACAAACAAAAAAAAAAGAACCAAAATTCTATTGATTAATTGTTTATCTTGATGATTTAAACTGGGAAGAGAAATTAGAAACCCTAAATGGATTAAACTTGATTTAGGAGAGAGATTAGAGAGATTATAAGAAAATCTAAGAAAAAGAATTGTTTTGATCTCTAAAATGTCTTGTTACTTATTTAGTTATTATCCATAGCCTTCTATTTAATTACCCAGATGGCCAAATGTCAATACTATTTTTAACCATTGATCAACATTTGAATGGTTAAGATGAGTTCTTAATGTTCTTATAAAAATTGATAGTTCTTAAATGATACTCATTATATATATATATAAAAGAGTTCAAATAAAAAAAAGTGTTTTGTGAGAAGTGTGAGAAGAGTTTTAAAATAAAACAAACCACCTAAATATAACACTATACAATGTAAATATGAAATAATACAATTATTTAGAAAACTACCAATCTCAACTACTAAATCATAGATCCAATGGCCTAGATCTATTCTTATTCTTCTCACAAAAATATTGTTTTTACATTAACCCTACCCTATATATATATAGGTATTGGATCATTTCAGAAGTATTTTTAGAGCGAGAAATGCGAGAAATATATCTAACCAATCACAATTTATTTTTTTCTTTTTGAATTATTTTATTTTAAGGGCATCTTAGTAAAAAGTGATTGTTTATATTGTTAGTAAGTAACTATAATTTGGGTAAGTTACATTCTAACTTTTAGCACTATTATTTGTCACTTATATTTTTCCAAAGTATGAATAGATTGCATCTGATTCTCTTTTGAATAACTTTCTTTTTCTTTTGAATGGTAGATTGCATCGAATTCTAACCAACCTTTTTTTTAAATTCATTTAAACTCAAATTATTTGATTCTATTATGTACTTAATTTCTATTCAACTAATATATTTGATCGTAAAAAATCAATTTCATTTCTTCTGTTTGCACCCATTAATGAAAATCTATAACAAATCTATATACATCATGTAAGATGAAAACATGTTTCCTTTTCTTCTATATACCTAAACTGGTGGATCAATAAATAATCCATACACACTATCATAATTAATCGCTACACAACAAACTATTGTACCTACATAATAAATTGTCACATGCATAACAGTCAACAATAAGATACCATAAAAAATATAAGTAATTCATAAAAAATTAATAATTACTCCTTACACAACAAACTATTGATTCTATATACACAAGATTTCTTAAACAAACAGAATGGTTAAAATCAGGTAAAAACCATAAAATAAAGTACGCCATTTATCCTACTATTCCTTGATCAACCAAACCTTCAATCCGAACTTAGAGCCCTCCTAATATGTGATTTCTTTGTATTTATTATTGATAACAGAATCATGGCCACAAATTTTGGTAAACGCCACATGTTTTTTAATGTCATTCTAGTCACATCACCATTTGGTGTGTGCTTAATATTGTTTTTTATCAACCAAAACTTTCTTGAGATTGTGAAGTCTTTAAAAGCCAAATATCTCTCGGCCTGTTTAAAAAAACAAAATAAAAAACAAATTAATAATAATAATAATCCAAAACTAGCTTTCTATTTATTTTTTCAATATCAAACATCAAACAACCTTCTTAAAAAACATAACCTCTGACGAAACATAAACCTACATAGAGCATAATATTCCTACACAATCCAAATTTATCTTTCTAGACTCTGCATCATTATCTTATGTTCCACATTTTAATTTTAACCATTTTGGTGTTAATAAACACAATGCATCAGCCTTTCAAATGATCAACAGTCCTTAGTAACTCACAAAATAGTCCCTCTTCACAAAATTACACAATATATTTTCAATCGGTTATATAGCGAATGAAATAAACTACTTAACAAATATGTAAATTTAGGGGTATTACCAGTTGGTGACGTATCACTAAAATATTAAATAAAACCCTCTAGAGTGAACAAAACACATACACAACAATTCACTATTTCATAACTATATAGCAACATAATATTTTACTCCAAAACCAAACAAAAACCTTCAAATAAGTCTACATAGATCATACTAAAAGTTTTGAGCCTAACATCATACAACTAACCTTCACAGAAAACAATCTACATATGACCAAAATAAGCATAAACAATTAACAACCCAGATACACAAAAATCTTAGTAAATATACACAATTAACAACATGTATACACAACAACCATTGGCCCCTACACAATAACAAATTACTTTCTGATCGACCCATTAACTCTAAACAGAAAACAAACTACATACACCCTACGCAAGCAAAAAGCCTACACAATAAACAACCTACCCATTGCCTAAATGAGCATACACAACAAACAAAACACGTACACAAGTAGCCTAGTGAACCTACACAACAAACAACATGCATACACAATACCATAGTCGCCCCTACAAGGTAACAAGTTACTTACAGAGTTACAGAACATGCTCATTAACCCTACACAGAACACAAATTGCCCACACCCCTACACATGCAACAAGCCTACACAAAAAATAATATAGACATTGCCTAAATAAGAATACACAATAAACAAACCACATACACAATAATTAGTAAACCTACACAGTAGACAGCCTGCATACACAACAACCACAATCGCCCCTGCACTATAACAAAATACTTACACAACAAGCCAGTTAACCCTACACATATTATAACTGCATACACCCCTACACAAGTAACAAGCCTACACACAAAAAAATCTACACATTATCTAAATAAGCATACACAATAAACAAACCACATACACAAGAAGCTCTAAAATCGATTTCATATATATATAAACCCTATTTTTGTTCAAACAATCGTCCCTCCATAAATAAACACAATGAATAATAATGAATGAATGTAACTATTTTATCCAAGATGATGTGAGACATAGGTTAAAACAACATAGAAAAGTCGAGATACCTTGATTCATAAAAGTCGAAATCCACAATTTTGCAATACACGAATGACAGTTGATAGTGTCGACCAAACCCTACCTTGTAACCTAGCGCGTGATACAAACTATTACAAATTGAAGATTTTGTGAATAAGAATTCATAGCAAGATGATTTTGGCATGCCATCCTTTGTTAATTTATTATTAAAGCAAAAAAAAGGGGGAACGGCAGAATGGATGGAGATCTGATTTAATTATCCTAAAACCAAAAGACACACATACCCTTTCCAGTGAAAACATATTAATTTTCTGTCCTTGTAATTACCACTTTGCCACTTCTATTGTGTACCCTTGATTAAACATAATCAATGGTTAAGATCTACTTCTCGCACTTCTCGCTATAATATCACTTCTCGCAAGATCCATCCCCTATATATATATATATATATATATAAATATGCTAGTTTTTATCCCCCGTATTACGAGGGCTGTTTTACATTACTCGTTTTTAATGTTTATATACTTTTTTGGGTTTAATTTTATTTATTGTAATAAAATTTATAATATACTTATAGTTTGATAAAAAAAAGGTTTCACAAATAACTAAGATGTTATAACCTGGTTTAAAAGTTATCTGGGTTTGGTAAAACACAAGACCCGCTTATTTTTTTTACTACAAAATTGTTTCTTAATTATTAATAATATTTAAAAAAATCATATAATAATTTTTAGTATATCCAATTTTATAGGATTTTCACATTAATAATTTGGTGAGAATAATTTTTAATTTAATGAGATGTTATAACACGTTTAAGGAATATATGGGTTTGGTAAGACCCATACCCGTGAATTTGGGTCAAATGCATGAGAAGCCTCCATTTAAAAATCAAGCAAATCTGATGACTCCTAAAAAAGGGGTAGTGACCACATCGCGACACGTAGGATTTTTATGTTTTAGTTTATATATATTATAGATTATATATCTATCTATTCTAATAAAAGCTTACCATTTTTGCCACTTGTCAATACCATTGCCTTCCTCACCTTTTTTTCAACCAATTTTCATATATGGTCCTTATCTTTTAAGTCATTTAAATATATGACATTAAAACTATAAGTTTATTCCAACTAAATCCATTACTACATATAATAAGTATTCTCCATATGGATTTACAAGAGACGATTAGTGGATTTTGATGTGTTAATTAAAGTGTTTATTATGGTTTATGTTCAAAATAATAAACAATAAACATTCGATTCATAATATGTGGAATAAGAACAATCGACTTGGACTAACTTATGATAACGTCAGTGGCTAATGCTTAGCCTTTAATACCTAAAAATACATATGATTTTACAACTAAAAGTTTTCGGGTTGACCCAAAACCTAGAATTCGGACCCAAGAACCAACCCGAATTACTTCGGTTTAGGTTCGGGTTAGTATTTTATTGGGTTCAAGTTTCTCGGGTTAGGTTAGTTTGGGTTCAGGTACCAGTTTTCTTGGGTTGGGTTTCGTGTTACGAGTACAAGTGGCAGGCCTACTTTCAACGATTATAAATAAGAATCACTACATTCATTTTATGCAACTTTAAATCTTCTAATATTCTTTTAACTCGGAATAATAACTAATATTCGAACATGGTTTTAATGTTAGTATGTATTTTTCATTTTCTTGGCAATTACATTCATATGAAACAAACAAATCATTCGTTATTTTAAAATTTCTGGTTTTTATGTTGCTTGATTATACAATTTTTAATCGTAAAATATAAAGTCAACTAAAAATTAGTCATACACGGAATATTAATGACAAAAAATTTATCATGATAAATCAATTTCAAATTGTAAAGATTCTAAGAATAATTATATTATCAAAGTTTAGGTATATGTTTTTTTGGGATAATCATGTTTTTTTTGGATAAAACATGAGGAGATGTTCTCAAATGACATCAAATTGATTAAAAGCTATGATATTTTATGTGTATGAATATTTTTTTATAGTATCATGGATATATATTATCATTTATCTAGAGTTGGTATGTACTTGGAGAACCTTTTTTTGTCACACAGACAACTATATATAGCTATATCAAGAGTTATAAGCAGGTCTATATGTTACTTTATTAAAAGTTACAACCAGACATGGACTAAAAATTTTGATTTTTGGTATACCTGCTAATACAATCATAAATGTAGTGTAAAAGGAAGTTTTTACCTATTTGTAACGTATTTGTGTAATCTTAGTTATGTAATTTCTGTAATTTTAATTTAATTGTAATCGTATTAAATGAACAATTTGTTGACTGTACTTCATTTAATGGTCAAAGTTTAAAATTTTCAACAATTACCCGTGTAATACACGGGCCTCAAACTAGTATATTGTAACATCCTACTTTCGGTTATATTAATAAAATAAAGTTCGTTTATTTTATAGCGGGTCGTTATCGGTTTAGTTGAATAGAATACGAGATGGACTTGTGCTGGGTAAATGGATATGGGTTATGGACTTGGGTTATGGAGGAATGAAGGAAAGACCATGGGCTTAAGCCCATGATCAAAAATATATAGACCCTTAATCCTCCATTTAATTCATTTAAGTCTAACACATAATTATCACATAATTACTGTTTTGACGTTTTTCGTTTATTTATCAATCGTTTGCGTCAACTCGTTTGCGTTTCGGTGCAATTCCCGAAAGACTACTTATGTAGTAAGTGTTAAGCGTCATTTAAACCCTAGTTTAAATGTAATGAAGTGTGCGTTATAGATTTAGTGATCTTAAGTTTGAATTGACGGAGTTGAGTTAACGAAGTTAACCTGAAATCTGAAATTGACGATTGTCACATCATTCCCATGTTAAAGAATTTTTGTCCCGAAAATTTGAGTCAAGTCGTGATGAGTGTCTGAAAGAGTAAGAAAAAAAATTTCCAGTTTGTCATATCATCCCCTAGTAGAAAGAAATTTCGTCCCGAAATTTAATTCATACCTCCGGTGATGTCTGACGGTTTGCCGGGTTTCGCAGTTTTCTGTGTTTGGTTAGCCCTTCAAAAAGGTGAGGATACTTTTTCATCATTTGATCCTCGCGTTCCCACGTGAACTCCGGTCCACGTCTCGAGTTCCAACGAAGCTTAACGATTGGAATTTTGCTGTGCTTGAGCGTTTTGGTTTCCCAATCCAAAACCTCGACTGGTTCCTCAATGAAACGTAACTGTTCATCAACTTGCAGTTCCTCCAAAGGGACTACTTGGGTTTCATCAGATAGGCATTTCTTCAAATTGGACACGTGGAATACATTGTGTACGCCACCGAGTTCCGTTGGTAGGTCCAGTCGGTACGCCACCGGACCAATGCACTCAGTTATCCGGTAAGGACCAACATATCGTGGGTTGAGTTTGTTTCTCTTACCAAAGCGAACCACACCTTTCCAAGGTGAGACTTTGAGTAACACTCGATCGTTCACTTGAAATTCGAGAGGTTTTCGGCGCTTGTCGGCGTAACTCTTTTGGCGATCTCGTGCTGCTGCCATGCGATTTCGGATTTGAACAATCTTTTCTGAAGTTTCGAGTACCAGTTCCGGACCAGTGATTTGGCTGTCACCCACCTCTGCCCAGCAGAGTGGTGATCGACACTTCCGTCCGTACAGCGCTTCAAACGGCGCTGCATTAATACTAGCGTGGTAGCTGTTATTATACGAAAACTCTACCAAAGGTAAGTGAGGTTCCCAACTTTTTCCGAAATCCAACACGCAGGCACGCAACATATCCTCCAGGTTCTGAATAGTTCATTCACTTTGCCCATCCGTCTGAGGATGGTATGCTGTGCTCATATCAAGACGGGTGCCTAGTGCGCTTTGCAGCGACTTCCAAAAGTGCGAAGTGAAACGAGAATCTCGATCGGAAATGATCGAGACAGGCACTCCGTGTCTAGATACCACTTCTTTCATATAAACACGAGTTAGTCTTTCCATTTTGTCCGATTCCTTAATCGCTAAGAAGTGTGCAGACTTAGTCAACCGGTCTACGATCACCCAGATGGTATCGCATCCCGTCGGTGTCTTAGGTAAACCCGTGATAAAATCCATTGAGATGTGTTCCCATTTCCACATTGGGAGTTCCGGTTGTTGTAGTAGACCAGATGGTTTCTGGTATTCTATTTTGACTCTGGCACAAGTCAAGCATTTGCTCACGTAGGTGGCAATGTCAGCTTTCATGTTCTGCCACCAGTAAAGTGCCTTTAAATCATGATACATTTTATCTAAGCCAGGGTGGATAGAATATCGGGACTTGTGGGCTTCGTCCATCACCAGAGTTCTCAACTCTCCGTACCGTGGAACCCAAATCCGGTTCTTAAAATATCGGACCCCGTCCGATCTGGTTTCAAGTTGCTTGTTCATGCCCTGCATGAGTTCCGATGGAAGATTATCATCTTTCAAAGCTTCAAGTTGCGCATCGCGAATCTGATCGGGTAAGCTGGCATGAATCGTGAGTTGCAATGCTCTCACCCGTCTGGGTTTATCTGTTTCTTTTCTGCTGAGGGCGTCGGCCACCACATTGGCCTTGCCAGGGTGGTACTTGATGGCACAATCATAATCTTTGAGCAGCTCGACCCAACGACGCTGTCGCATGTTCAGCTCCTTCTGATCGTAGATATGTTGGAGACTCTTGTGGTCGGTGTAAATGGTAAACTTGGTACCGTACAAGCAATGCCTCCATATCTTAAGGGCGAACACCACAGCTCCAAGTTCCAAATCATGGGTCGTGTAGTTCTTCTCGTGAACCCGTAGTTGTCGAGAGGCGTAGGCTATAACCTTCTCGAGTTGCATCAGCACACAACCGAGACCTTGTATAGATGCGTCACAGTGTACCTCGAAATTTTCCGTTCCCTCGGGGAGGGCTAGAATAGGGGCGCTACAAAGCTTGGTTTTCAACAGTTGAAAAGCGGATTCTTGCGCGTCACCCCAATCGTACTTAGTGCCTTTGTGAGTCAAAGCGGTGAGGGGTTGAGCAATCTTTGAAAAACCCTCGATGAAACGCCGGTAGTAGCCGGCCAGTCCCAGGAATTGCCGCACCTCAGTCGGAGTCTTAGGTGCTTCCCAGTTTTTGATGGCCTCTACCTTACCGGGATCGACATGGATACCATTCTCGTTGATCACATTTCCTAAAAAGTGAACCTCGCGAAGCCAAAATTCACATTTCGAGAGTTTAGCATACAGTTGTTCCTTCTTCAATAGTTCCAGAATTACCCTTAAGTGCTCTTCGTGGTTAGTCTCGTTCTTGGAGTAGACGAGAATATCATCGATGAAAACAATCACAAACTTGTCGAGGTACGCCTTGCACACTCGATTCATGAGATCCATAAATACGGCGGGTGCGTTGGTTAGGCCAAAAGGCATAACCGAAAACTCGTAGTGACCATACCGTGTTCTGAAAGCCGTCTTTGAGATATCTTCTTCGCGCACTCTAAGCTGATGGTAACCAGATCGCAGATCGATCTTCGAGTAGTAACTCGATCCTTGAAGCTGGTCAAACAAATCATCAATTCGGGGTAAAGGATAACGGTTCTTGACCGTCACCTTGTTCAACTCCCGGTAATCGATACACATGCGGAAAGTCCCGTCTTTCTTTCGCACAAACAAGACAGGGGCTCCCCATGGCGATGAGCTAGGTCGGATAAAACCCTTATCCAACAAATCTTGCAACTGAGTGGACAACTCCTGAAGTTCCGCCGGTGCGAGCCGATACGGGGCTCGTGCTATGGGTGCTGCACAGGGTGTCAACTCGATTTGGAATTCGACTTGACGAATAGGAGGGAGTCCGGGCAAATCCTCCGGGAAAACTTCCGGAAAATCTCTCACAACCGGTATATCTTCAATTCGTTTCTCCTCCGCGGGTTTCTCAACAATCTTTGCCAAAATTGCCGGATGACCCTTTAGTAGATATTTCTGCGCCTTCATAAGGGTAATGACGCTGGTGGTCATGCCGCTTCTCTCACCTCGGACCGAAATGATCTCCTCGGAAGTGGTAGTAATATGGACTATCTTATCGTGGCATATAATCTCCGTTCGGTTCTCGGATAACCAGTCCATGCCGACAACGACATCGAAACTACTAAGCGTAAAAGGAATAAGGTCGATATCAAAGACATGACCTGACAGTTTTAACTTACATCCCGCAAGTACATGAGTCGTTACTATAGTCTTACCATCAGCTAATTCAACAGGAAACTTAGCATCTAACGGAATTGGAGTTACGTCTAAGAGTTGACTAAAGGCTTTTGACACAAAACTCCTATCAGCTCCAGTGTCAAACAATACAGAAGCAAAACAATCATTTACATGGAAGTTACCAGTCACCACGTGCGGATCATTGCGGGCTTGACCCGACCCAATCACAAACGCTCTTCCCTTGCCATTGCTTCCACCACTACTGCCACTTCCATTACCTCCATTGTTGTCATTCTGTTTCAGCTTGGGGCAATCTTTTCTGAAATGACCTTCCTGCCCACATTCAAAGCATCCCTTCGTCGTCATAGGCGTTTAGGAGCACCCTTTGCCGCAAGGTCTCCTCTACATTCTTTCGCTTGGTGACCCATCTTTCCGCATCTCTAACACTTGACACGGTCACACTGGCCAACATGATGATAGTTGCACCTGTTGCACTTTGGATATTTCCCAGCATATCCACTCGAAACCTGCCCGCTACCGTTGTTGTTGTTGTTGTGATTCTGAGTGTTAAAGCTCCGAGTGAATTCGGGCTTACGGTAGTGTTGTTGCGGTGGGAGGTTCGAGGATGAAGATCTGGTGTTGTCAAACTTCCTCTTCCCGCTGTTCGGGTTGCTGTTGCTGTTATTGTCGTTACTCGGGTTGTCACGGGCTTTAGTGGTCGAACCCCTAGGTGGTAACGCACCTTGGGTCACAGCCTGATCCGTCAGTTTGTGAGCTAAACGGATCGCTTGTTGTGTCGTGGCTGGTCTGGAAGACGTCACCATGCCCTGAATCTGCGGTGCTAATCCATCAATGTACATTTCTATCCTCTTGCTCGGCGGATCCACCATCCGCGGACACATCACAGCCAACTCGTGAGAACGGGTAGTGTAGGCTTCGATTTCCGATCCCACCATCTTCAACGACCAAAATTCTGACTCTAACTTCGAAATCTCTTCTCTCGGACAGTACTCCTCTCGCATCATGTTCTAGAACTCCTCCCAGTTCATCGCGTTAGCCAGTTTCAATCCAAGAATTTGCACATCTGCACATCGTCTGGGGACACCTCTGAGTGTGCCTCTGGCTCAACCGGTTCTTCCTCCGGTTCTCCTTCGGGTTCCTCCTCGGGATCTTCCTCAGGATCCTCCTCAGGCTCCTCTTCGGGATCTTCTTCAGGTTCCTCTTCAGGCTCTGCCTCAGGTTCGGCTGAGTTATGAGCAAGTTGCATTTGTAAGACATCGCAACGCTCTCGAGCTATCTCGGTTCGGGTCCTTGCTACTTGGAGTTGCTCTTGCAAGTCTATCATCTCGGCTTGCATCTTCCTCATAATCTTCATCTGTTGATCACTAGCCTCTTGCATTTCCTTCATTGCCGCTGCCATGCGGGCAATCTCCTCCTTAGTCTCGGTTCCGTCTTTTAACATTCTGGAAACGTTCTCTCTCGTTTAGCGCATGTAACCCACGTCACGCTCCAAGCATGAAACAACAGCTGCGAGAACTCTCTCTACAGGTTCGATTATGGGTGTTAGGGTGTTGGGATAAGCAGGGTGGTTCGGGTGAGGTAACGGGGGAACTTGTTCGCGATAGACCATACGTCTGATCATGTTAGGGTACCAATCCCAGCTAACGTCGTTTTCGTATATGCCTCTGGATAAGCGGTACCTCTTCGGCGCGGGAGCTTCGAGTTCCGGGACTACTCGGGGTGGCGAGGCGGTAGGCAACTGCGGTTCCTTCCCGTGAGCATGCGTCATCGAATCGAATGATGATGAGGGTGGCGTCGACATTCCTACAGGTAAGCCGTGTATGCGCGCGCGTATGAGTGAAAGAGGTAAAGAGATTAGATTACAAGACTACACAAACCTATGCAGTGCGTATCATTTTAACTAATGGGTCGTCGCGGTTATAGTCTAGTATGCATGCAGCTTCTAGTTCGCTATAACCAATGGCTTTGATACCAATCTGTCACACCCTCAAAATCCACTAACGGAGTTTTACCGTCAGAGGGTGTGAACTGGCAGGATCGGAATCATCAGTTATAATCAAACCATAAAATAAAGTTTCAAAACCATGAAAACGTTTACGAGTAATTAAATGCGGAAGCGTAAAAACCTTTAATCAAAAGTTGCGTCACGCAGGACGACTTAAAACCAAAGATAACCGTTAAAAATAAGTTTGCAGGACAAAAGCGTTTTTAATCAATGCATGTTCCTAAACCGTGCGCCCGCCTCGGCTACCTGAGAATAACATACTAAAAGTGTCAACACAAGGTTGGTGAGTTCACAAGTTATATAAAGATAAATCGTTTAGCGTTTGCGTTCAGCGTTACAGCGTTTTGCGTTACAGCGTTTTGCGTTACAGCGTTACCAGATAGTGTTATGTCAAATTATATATCGATAGGTAGCTAGTCTATACAACAAGTATTACTAAGTGTTCGACACCGAAGCTGACTCGTTTATTAAGTGCCTTGTCACCAGGTCCTCCAGACCATGGTACGTGTTAGCCAAAATTACACCCGCTCGACCTCCAGTCGAGTTTAGCGTTGGGTGGGGTTTGTCAAACCCAGTAGTACTACTCAACAGTGACTCGCTATTCTAAATATTAACCGGTTCGATGTGTAGGACTTCAAATGTTTCGTTTGCCACTTAGCCTTTACAAGTGATATATAATTTATAACAAAATCTTAAATACGTTGTGGAGTATGTTATCTCCCCCAAGTGAAAAACGTTTGAAAACAGTTTAAAGAGGGGAAAGTGAAACTTACTGTTTGCGAAGAATTTCCCAAAATAAATCACCAAGATGCACGTCACCGAAAAACTCTCTCTAACGTTCTAAAACAACAAAGAGATTTTTCTAAGTGTCGGAATATTATCGAGTCTCTAGACCCGGCACATAATACCTATGCACATAACATGTTTCGTGTTTCGTTTGTGAATCATGGGTGACTTAAACAAGTGTTTTTGTGACACAATACATGTGTAAGCAATCATATACGTGTCATGTATTCATAACGTACGTTACTAGCAATTATTCCCCGTAAGAGCATTTTGGTCAACAAATAACAATTAACTAGCCATTATTCCCCATGAGGGCAATTTGGTCAAATCATGGCAATCAATTAGAAATTATTCCCTGCAAGGGTATTTTGGTCAAAACATAACAATTATATAACAAGTATCATGTTTCATGCATTTTTACACAACTCAGCAGCTAGTTTCACCGAGACAGAAATCCTACTAGAAAGATTGTACTATTTCACCGATCATAGCATCTCAATTAATTTACCAAAAATCATCACAGAAGCACATATGTCTTAGGTTTCCAGAACATATTTTATTAAATTTTTATTCCTCATAGTTTTCTCACAATCATCAAATCATTACATCAAACTCATAACAGTCAAATTCATGCGCAACAGAATGTTATTTGCAATTCCCGTTAAACGAAAAATCCAATAAATGCAAGACCACTTGAGTTTGGTTCCTAACTCAATGAGTCAACTTCCAGAAGTGGAACCAACCCAATTGGTCTCGTACTTCATGAGATATAACATTTACAACATAACCTAACAGCAGGTCTAACAGCTCAGCTTTGCACAACGTTTTTGTAAAATCATAAAAGTTAACCTTTACTTGTCCAAAAATTACAAATTTATATTCTATAGAAACTAGACTCAACCTAGTTTACTGTAGTACCAATAATCTCAACCAATTTTCACGTTTACACTTTGTTACAGTCACTTAAACATCATATACACATTCTGTCCAGAAACTGTTTGCATCCAAACTCAACATAATAACAATCTATGAACTATCATGCATTCATATAACCCTCTAGACTCCATAAACACCATTCATGCACATCAATTACATATTACATACTTGATTAGGGTTTGTGTTTGAACTCAAATCAAAGACACAACAATTTACATGCAACAAGATTCAATCTAGTTATCAATCATCATTAATTCAACAACAATCATGTTAACTTCATACATACACATGGAATCGGCTCACTAGGGTTTGTAATTAACCCAACAAACATCAAAATCAATTAACAAGGATGTGAAGGATGATCAATTATACCTTCCTAGCACCTAGTTCTTCAATCAAAAGCTTGATTTGAGGGTTGTATGTGTGTATAAGGTGGACGGCAGCCAAGGAGCAAGGAGATGAGAAGTTCCGATCGGGATTTTGGGTTTAGAATAATAATAAGTTAGGGTTAAGTTAATGATATATTTATAAACATACAAGTTACACTCAAGTCCCTCCACTTCTAAGTATTACTTTTCTAGCCTAACTAACTTGTTTTCATCTTGAGTTAACGTTTATAACCATGTTATCACATAACACATAAGTCTAACACATAATTATCACATAATTACTGTTTTGACGTTTTTCGTTTATTTATCAATCGTTTGCGTCAACTCGTTTGCGTTTCGGTGCAATTCCCGAAAGACTACACATGTAGTAAGTGTTAAGCGTCATTTAATCCCTAGTTTAAATGTAATGAAGTGTGCGTTATAGATTTAGTGATCTTAAGTTTGAATTGACGGAGTTGAGTTAACCGAGTTAACCTGAAATTGACGATTGTCACAACATATCCCTTACACCATCCAAAACACACACTTAAGATTCTCTCTCTAGTTCTCTCTCTCTCTAAACCGATATCAAGAAGGAAACCGAGAACCGACCCGAGGTAATGATAGTATTTTATTGTTTGAGCTTAAAACCGTTAGTTATGAACACGAAACGACGAGCCGACACCGTTAAACCATTTAAGTCACGAGATCCGGGTGGATTCGGGTATAAACCGAACCTATGATGAGCTTAGGGGTCACCCTAGCTCAGATCTGGATCGAACGGGACGAAAAACTGTGAAAAACGAGTTAAAACACGTTTTTCCGGAGAATCCGCGGTTTTCGTACGAGGTTAGCGATGTCAGGGAATGTTCTGACATTCCCTAACCTAACCCTAATTCGCTAAGGGTAACTAGCAAAGTAGGTGTGATTAGCCAGCCGATTCGCTAAGGAAAGATTAGCGAACTAGCATGTCATTCGTTAAGGAAATAAGGGCGAACTAGGCCATTCGCTAAAGCCATTCGCTAAGAGAGGGACGAATGAACCCCCTTCGTTATAGGGTTCATTCGTTGACCAGATCAATTCGTTAAGGTCCAATTCGCTATAAGGACCAGTTCGTTAAGATGCCTGATTCGTTACAAAGGCAGATTCGCTCTAATGGCTAATTCGTTATGAATTCTCATTAGTTAAGAACTGAGTGATGAATTAGAACTTTGAAAGAATGACAGAACAGTCCCTGGACTTAGAAAAGAATGATATAATTACAAAGTGACCCTTGGACTTTGATGATTTATGAAAGATGCCTTCAAGGGTTAAAGTGTAGCGATTAACTAACCGGTAATAATCCAATGAAGTAAAACCGGCTTAGATACGTAAGATTAATTAAGTATACGATAGGAAGAGTTAGAGCCGTATTTAATATATGTATGATTATACAGTTAGTCGTGCTCAGCTCAGGAATGGATTAACTATAAACGGTGAACGCAACCGCCTTGAGGTGAGTTTCTAGCCCCACATCCTTGTTATGTTTTTGGGGCTGTGTGCATACTCGATGTGATAGTTAATACACTTATCTTAAGTGGTAAGTGTATGCCTTGTATGATTTATGTATGATGATTGTTTGACGGTGCGTGAACGGTCTTCGAATATTGCATGTACCATCAGGTGGTAGTTAAGATATGATTAGTAAGTATGATGAAAGATATGATGTATGTATGAATATATGACGTATGAATAATATATGAATGTTACGATGATGGTACGTGAACGCTCTTCGGAGATTGCACGTATTTTCAAGGAAAGTATGTATGAACAGGTACGGTACAGTTACACGAAACAAAGGGACCAGACCCTAATAATATATGTGATGGTAGGGACCAGACCCTAATAATATATTTGATAGTAGGAACCAGACCCTAATAATATCTGTGATGGTAGGGACCAGACCCTAATAATATTTGTGATGTTGGGGACCAGACCCTTTATAATATCTGTGATGTTAGGGACCAGACCCTTATAATATTTGTGAGGTTATAGAGCGGAAGGCTCTTTAAATAGAACGGATAGTTATGTATGAAAAGTAAGTATGAATAATGTACACCCCTTCGGGCACGTGTACAAGTATGAGAATAGATTGTATGTTGTATGATTAACTAGAACTCACTCAGCGTAGCTGACTTTTAGTATGCACGCAGGTGAGTAGATTGAGGCAGCTTGCATTAGAGGAAGCACGTGGCATGGACTTGAAGAAGCTGGCATCTCAAGACATGTTATGTTATTCTAAAGACAATGTTTTATGTTTTAAATGATTTGAATGCCCATTAAGACAACAAAGTATGGTTTTGTAATATGATGGTTTGAATGTTTTAAGATTCCGCGAATGTTTTTATTAACTCTGATATTATGAACTGTGTTTATGAGTAAATCCAACGTCCAAATGTGAGGCACCGGTAACGGGGCCTTACAAGTTGGTATCAGAGCAAAGTTCGAGAGATTTAAGCATCTTATATGCTTAGACTCGAACAGAGAATGGGATTAAAGTAAGAAAAGAAAGAAGATGCCAGTTCAAGAATGCCATGTGTCACTCAAGCAAGCTCAGTAACGGTAAAGTGTATGATTAAATATGTATGTTAATGTTAGCTTGATTGCTAAAGAAAGGATATGTGAATGTTAGGGATAGGATTACTTGATTGATTAACTGCTTAGGATAGAACCAGCACAAATAGACTCACAAGGGAAGTGTATAGGACACGGAAAGTAACGTGATCAGCTAATCACAATTGGTCACTGTTATTACCTGTTAGCCTTACTATCCTTGTACTAAATGGTTCCTTAAGTGATGAAGTTTGTGTTTCCTTATAGAATACGATGGCTGGGGTTAAGAAAGTTGCTAGAAAGAAAGGACGCACGGGACGCCGTGGCAGGCCACGTGTTGTCAGAGAGCCTTCGGTAGCACCAGTTACCAATGCTGAGGGAGAAGGGAGTGCCGCTGGAGGAAACGCGAGAAACTACGAGGGAGTTCAGCTGGATCCCGCTGTTCATGCTGCTATTGCCCAAGCGATAGCAACAACTATGAAGAACATGAATCCCGATAAGCCTGCTGGAGGCCCAGAAGGAACCGCCGTAAGGGCGGAAGGCGAAGGTAGGAAGGATGATGAAGGGGAGAGGGTAGAATCGAGAGTTGTGAAATCGGTGAAGGTGGATGGTAGAAAAAGGGGCCGAGGTGGATGCAACTATAAGTCTTTCAAAGGTTGTGATCCACCACAGCTAACTGGCTTGGGAGACGCAATCGCTACTCTCCAATGGATAACCGCCATGGATAAAATTATCCGAATTAGCGAATGCCGTCCCGACCAAGCTGTGGGATATGCCACCCAATCATTCGGTGAGGAGGCAATGTATTGGTGGGAGTCAGTTGAGCAAAGGAAGAGTCGAGAAGAGATCAAGGCCTTGAGGTGGGATGATCTGAAAGAGTTAGTGATGAAACGATTTTGTGCTGATGCTGAGGTAGAGAAGGTTGAAATGAAGTTCTTGAGTCTGAAGGCGGGTAAGATGACAAACCGCGAATACCTCACTGAAATCAACCGCTTGTCAAGGTTGGTGCCAGATATGGTGGACACCGAGGCCAAGCGGATCAAATGTTACCTTAGTGGACGGCCGCAGAATGTTCGCGTCTTGGTCAAGACTGGTAGACCGGGTACCTTTGACTCTGCTGTGGGACTTGCAGAAATGGTTTATGAGGACTTGATAGATGAAGCGGTTATGGAAGAGAAGAAAGAGAAGAAGTGGTTCGCTCCTACCAAGCGACCTGGTACTCAGTTATGGAACCCCAAGAACAAGCAACCCAGAGTTTGGGAAAAGAGGTCGTGTAAGACCTGCGGAAAGATGCATGGTGATGAGTGCAAGTGGGGTAGAAGTTCTGATGTTTGTCTCAAATGTGGAAAGGCTTATGGTGGAGAATGCAGAATGGGGTCGAATGCCTGTTATAAGTGCGGGAAGGTAGGGCATTATGCCAATGAGTGCAGTGCGAAGCCAACATGTTACAAATGTGGCAAGACAGGCCATATGGCAAGAGAGTGCACTGAAGGTGAGGCTGGAGGTAGTGGGAAGAAAGATTTGATCAAGCAAGGTCGAGGAATAGAGCCTATATGCTGACCCAGGAACAAGCTAGACAGATTCCTGATGTTGTGACCGGTACGTTCTTAGTAAACGGCATTTTTGCTTCCGTATTATTTGATTCTGGTGCGAATAGAAGTTTTGTAGCTACGACATTTAGTAAACTAGCTAAAATGAAAGGCTACCGAGTGTCTGAAACTTTTATAGTAGAAACCGCCAGTGACACTTCGGTTAAAATAACATAAATGGTTAAGGATTGTAAGATAGAGTTAGAGGGACATGGGTTCCCTGTTACTTTGTATGTTATGACCTTAGGAGGGTTCGATGTAGTCTTGTGAATGGATTGGTTGTCTGAGTTTGAAGCTTAGATAGTATGTAAGAGTAGAATAATAAAGTTAAGGTCATTATATGGTAGTGCGGTGACGGTTTACGGTGATAAAGAATGTTCAGGTTTTAACGTCATTTCGATGATAAAAGCCGAAGGGTTATTACGACGAGGATGTGGTGCCTACCTGGCGTATGTTGTCAATGCTACGGCCGAGACGAAAGAAATGAAAGATGTTCCTATCGTGTGTGACTACCCAGAAGTGTTCCCTGAGGATCTTCCGGGGTTACCACCGGAGCGAGAGATAGAATACCATATAGATTTAATACCAGGAGCCCAGCCCGTCGCGAAAGCACCTTACCGTCTAGCTCCGTCCGAGATGAAAGAATTGATGTCCCAACTGCAAGAACTCCTCGGCAAGGGTTTTATTAGACCAAGTGTTTCCCCGTGGGGCGCACCAGTGTTATTCGTAAAGAAAAAGGATGGAAGTATGAGAATGTGCATAGACTATCATGAGTTGAATAAGCTTACGGTGAAGAATAGATACCTTTGCCAAGGATTGATGATCTGTTTGACCAACTGCAAGGTTCAAATTGGTTCTCACGGATAGATCTCAGATCAGGCAATCATCAACTTAAGGTGAAAGAGGCAGACATCCCTAAAACAGCGTTCCGAATAAGGTATGGACACTACGAGTTCCTCGTAATGTTATTCGGTCTAACGAATGTTCCCGCAATATTTATGGACATGATGAATAGGGCTTGTCGGCCGATGTTGGATAAGTCAGTTATCGTCTTCATTGATGATATTTTGATTTATTCAAAGAGCGAGTCTGACCATGCTGAGCATCTGAGAGAGGTATTGGAGACTCTGAAGAAAGAGAAGTTGTATGCTAAGTTTTCGAAGTGCGCGTTCTGGTTAAGAGAAGTGCAATTTCTAGGTCACGTGATTAATCCGGAGGGGATTACCGTGGACCCAGCTAAGATTGAAGCGATAACGAATTGGAAGACTCCACAGAATCCGAGTGATACACGAAGCTTCCTAGGGTTAGCTTGCTACTATAGGAGATTCATCGAAGGTTTCTCCAAGATAGCCGCACCGCTGACCGGTATGACCCGAAAGTCGATAGTATTCAGTTGGGGAAAGTTTCAAGAAGAAGCCTTTGAGGAATTAAAGAAGAGACTCACGCAAGCTCCAATCCTTGCTCTACCCGATGTTGACGAGGAATTGGTTGTCTGTACTGATGCTTCGCATCGTGGGTTAGGTTGCGTGTTGATGCAACGAGGAAAAGTGATAGCTTACGCGTCTAGACAGTTGAAAGTCCATGAGAGTACTTATCCGACACATGATTTGGAGCTAGCAGCAGTAGTGCATGCCTTAAAGATATGGAGGCATTATCTGTATGGTACTAAGTGTACCATCTACACAGATCATAAGAGTTTAAAGTACTTCTTCGAGCAAAAAGAATTGAACATGAGACAGAGAATATGGTTGGAGTTGATAAAGGATTACGACTGCGATATTAAGTACTACACTGGCAAAGCTAACGTGGTCGCCGATGCACTAAGCCGTAAGAATGAGGAAGTCCTTGCAACTCTGAAGTCATACAAATTGATTATGAATTCAAGCCTTTTCAAAGAAATCATCAAGGTGCAGTCAGAGGTGCTAGTAGACGAGAAGTTGGTAAAGAAAGAAAGAGTTTACATATATATATATATATATATATAGAAAAGAGTTCAAATAAGAATAAGGAGTTTCCTAGGAATGGTAAGAACCAACAAATTTTTAACATTTGGCATTACAAATTATGGTGAAACAACAATTCTAGGAAACTATGTCGGTTATTGGTAATTTTAAATCTTAACCATTGATTAACATAATCCAATGACTATGATTTATTCCTAGCCTTCCTAGGAAACTACTTATTTTTAGGATAACTCTCCCCAATATATATATATATATATATATATATATATATATATAAATAGGGTGGGGTTAACGTAAAAAACAATAATTTTATGAGAAGCATAAGAATAGATGTACACCATTGGATCTATGATCTAGTGGTTGAAATTATTAGTTTTTAAAAGTTGTATAGTTTCCTATTTACATGGTATAGTGTCCTATTTAGGTGGTGTAGTTTATTTTAAAGTCTTCTCACACTTCTCATAAAACAATTGTTTTTTATTTGAACTCTAGAGAGAGAGAGAGAGAGAGAGAGATAAAGGATCCAATACAAAAATTGGTTATCGTACATTACGTACGCGAGGTTTCCTATCGTCGATTACCAATTTGATTAATTTGATCACGTAAGTTAAGAGAAGGGTGTTTTTGTCTTTTTACATTACTTTTAAAAGTTATTCGCGCCTGTATAATTAAAAATTGTTTTGTATATACCCTGTTTTATTCTATTTAATCATTGTAACATCCCGTCTTTTTCTAAGTTTCGTTTAATAAATGAAAATATGAGTTATTGTGAGTCGGGCTAGTGTTGGGTAAATGGATATGGGTTATGGACTTGGGTTATGAAAGAAAAGGAAAGACCATGGGCTTAAGCCCATGATCCATAATTATATAAGTCACAAATACCCATTAATCATTCATTTCACACATATTCCATACACCATCAAAACACACACACTTAAGCTCTCTCTCTCTCTCTCTAATTCTCTCTCTAGCCGAAACATAGAAGAAGAACCGATCCCGACCCAAGGTATGATAGTATGATGTTGTATGAGCTTAAACCCGTTAGACATGGTCACGAACGACGAGCCGACACCGTTAAACCGTTTAAGTCAGGAGATCCGGGTGGAATTGGGTATAAACCGAACCTAAGATGAGCTTAGGGGTCACCCTAGCTCAGATCTAGATCGAACGAGGAGAAAAACAGTGAAAAGCGAGTCAAAACTCGTTTTTCCGGCGAAACCGCGTTTTTCCGGCGACAACGCCGGAAATGGTACGAGGATAAGGGAATGTCAGAGAATGTTCTGACATTCTCTAACCTAACCCTAGTTCGTTAACGGGGAATTAACGAACTAGAGGTAATTCTCTAGTTGATTCGTTAAAGGAAACATAACGAACTAGCTTTAGTTCGTCTTCAATTCGTTAAAGGAAAAAGGATAACGATCTACCCTTGATCCGTTACAGTTGTTCATTAAAGGAGATAATGAATTGGAAGGTCCAATTCGTTGCATGGACTGATTCGTTATTTGGACTGATTCGCTACGTGAACTGATTCGTTTAATAACCAGTTCGTTAAAGGATTCAATTCGTTATAAGAACCAGTTCCCTAAGATAAGCCAGTTCATTAAGAACCAAGTAACGAATTAGAAGTTTGATTAATGACAGAACAGTCCCTAGACTTAATGAAGAATGATATAATTACATAATAGTTCTATTTATGAAAGATACCTTTAAAGGTTAACGAGTAACGATTAACTAACCGGTAATGATCCAATGAAGTAAAACCGGCTTAGATACGTGAGATTAATTAAGTAGAGCTAGAGCCGTATTTAATATGTGTATGATTATACAGTTAGTCATGCCCGGCTCAAGAAAGGATTAACTAAAACGGTGAATATAATCGCGTTCAGGTGAGTTTCTAGCCCCATTTCCTTGTTACGTTTTCGGGGCTGTATGCATACTCGATGTGATAGTTAATACACTTACCTTAAGTGGTAAGTGTATGCCTTGTATGATTTTTGTATGATGATCGCTTGACGGTGCGTGAACGATCTTCGGATATTGCATGTACCGTCAGGTAGAAGTTAAAGATATGATTGATATATATATGATGTATGGATGATGTATGTATGAATATATATGAGGTATGTATAAGGTATGTATGATATGTTGATGGTACGTGAACGATCTTCGGATATTGAACGTGTTGTCATGGAAAGTATGTAAAGACAGGTATGGTACAGTTGCACGAAACAAAGGGACCAGACCCTAATAATATCTGTGAGGATAGGGACCAGACCCTAATAATATTTGTGAGGATAGAGACCAGACCCTAATAATATATGTGATGGTAGGGACCAGACCTTAATAATATCTATGATGTTGGAGACCCGACCCTTATAATATCTATGAGGTTATAGGGCGGAAGGCTCTTAAAATAGTATGGATAGATACGTATGTAGAGCAAAGTATGAATAAAGTACACACCTTCGGGCACGTGTACAAGTATGTGAACAGATTGTATGTTGTATGATTAACTAAAACTCACTCAGTGTAGCTAACTTTTAGTATCACGTAGGTGAGTAGAATGAGACAGCTCGCTTGAGGGGAAGCACATGGCATGGATTTGAAGACACTGTCATCACAATGAAGTCTTATGTTATGTTATTTTCAAAAGACAACGTTTTATGTTTGAATGATTTGAATGCTCATTAAGACAAGAATTAATGGTTATGTAACGTAATGGTTTGAATGTTTTTAATGTTCCGCGAAAGTTATTATTCACTCTGATATTTAGAACTGTGTTTACGAGTAAATCCAATGTCCAGAGTAGGGCACCGGTAACGGGGCCTTACAAGTTGGTATCAGACCACAGTTCGAGAGATTAAGCATCCTACATGCTTAGACTCGAACAGAGAATGGGATAAAAGTAAGAAAAGAAAGAAGATGCCAGTACGAGAATGTTATGCGTCACTCAAGCAAGCTAAGCTAAGCTAAAGTAGTGATTGAATTCACATGTAAAGTAGAATGATGAATGAATGTTTGCGTAATTGCTAAATAAAGAATAATGTATGAATGCTAGCTTAATTGCTAGGGATAGGAGCATATGATGATGTGAACTGTTTGGTTGTCTAACTGCTAGAAGTATAACTAGGACAAATAGACTCAAAAGGGGAAGTGTATAGGACACGGAAAGTAACGTGAGTAGCTAATCACAGCTGGCCACTATTATTACCTATTAGCCTTACTATCCTTGTACTAAATGGTTCCTTAAGTGATGACGTTTGTGTTTCCTTATAGAATATGAATGGCTGGAGCTAAGAAAGCTGTTGGAAGGGGGGACGTCGTGGTAGACCTTGCGTTGTCCGAGAACCGTCAGTAGAGGCAGCCACTTACAATGAAGGCGGAGGAAGTGCAACTGGTCGAAATCCGAGAAACAACGAGGGAGTTTAACTGGACCCCGCAATTCAAACTGCCATTGCTCAAGCGGTAGCAGCTGCTGTGAAAAACATGATACCCGAAAAGTCTGCTGGGGGCTGTGAAAGAACCACTGAAAGGGTGGAAGGAGATGGTAAGAAGGATGATGAAGGGGAGAGGGAAGAATCGAGCGTGGTTAAATCGGTGAAGGTTGATGATAGAAAAAGGGGCCGAGGTGGATGCAACTATAAGTCTTTCAAATGATGTGATCCACCAAAGCTAACTGGCTTGGGAGACGCAATCGCTACTCTCCAATGGATAACCACGATAGACAAAATTATCCGAATTAGCGAATGCCGTACCGATCAAGCTGTGGGGTATGCTACCCAATCATTCGGTGAGGAGGCGATGTACTGGTGGGAGTTGGTTGAACAAAGGAAGAGCCGAGAAGAGATCAAAGCCTTGTGATGGGACGATCTGAAGGAGTTAATGATGAAATAATTATGTGCTGATGCTGAGGTTGAAAGGGTTGAAATGAAATTTCTGAATCTGAAAGCGGGTAAGATGACACATTGCGAATACACCACCGAATTCAACCGTATGTCAAGGTTGGTGCCGGACATGGTGAACACTGAGGTCAAGCGGATCAAGTGTTACCTTAGGGGATTACCGCAAAATGTTCGCGTCTTGGTCAAGGCTGGTAGACCGGGTACGTTTGATTCTGTTGTAGGGTTGGCATAAATGGTTTATGATGACGTGTCGGTGGATGAGGTGGTAGTGGAAGAAAAGAAGGATAAGAGGTGGGTCGCTCCTGTTAAACGACCTGGTACTCAGTTGTGGAACCCCAAGAACAAGCAGCCGAGAGTTTGGGAGAAGAGGTTGTGTAAGACGTGCGGGAAGATGCACGGTGGTGAGTGCAAGTGGGGTAGGAGTTCCGATGTTTGTCCCAAATGTGGGAAGACTTGTGGTGGAGAATGCAGGATGGGGTCCAATGCGTGTTATAAGTGTTGAAAGGTAGGTCATTATGCCAATGAGTGAAGTGCAAAGCCAACATGTGACAAATGTGGCAAGACGGTCCAGATGGCAAGAGAGTGCACCGAGGGTGAAGCTGAGGGAAGCAGAAAGAAAGATGTTGATCAAGCGAGGCCGAGGACTAGAGCCTATATGCTGACCTAGGAACAAGCCAGACAGATTCCTGATGTTGTGACCGGTACGTTCTTAGTAAACGGTATTTCTACTTCAGTATTATTTGATTAGGGTGCGAATAGAAGTTTTGTAGCTACGACATTTAGTAAACTAGCTAAAATTAAATGTTGCCAAGTGTCTGAAACCTTTATTGTAGAAAACGCTAGTGATACTTCAGTTAAAATAACGAAAATGGTTAAGAACTGCAAGATAGAGTTAGAGGGGCATGAGTTCCCTATTACGTTGTATGTTATGACATTGGGAGGGTTTGATGTAGTTTTGGGAATGGATTGGTTATCTGATTTCGAAGCTCAGATAGTGTGTAAGAGTAGGTAATAAAGCTAAATTCCATGGATGGTAGTGCGGTGACGGTTTATGGCGATAAAGAAAGTTCAGGGATTAACGTCATTTCGATGATAAAAGCCGAAGGGTTATTAAGACGAGGGTGTGGTGCCTACCTGGCGTATGTTGTCAACGCTACGGCTGAGACGAAAGAAATGAAAGATGTTCCTATCGTGCGCGACTACCCAGAAGTAAGAGGATCTTCCAGGGTTGCCACCGGAGCGAGAGATAGAATTCCAGATAGATTTAATACCAGGAGCCCAGCCCATCGCGAAAGCGCCTTATCGTCTAGCGCCGTTCGAGATGAAAGAACTGATGTCCCAACTGCAAGAACTCCTCGACAAAGGTTTCATAAGAACAAGTGTTAGAATGTGCATAGTGTTATTTGTGAAGAAGAAGGATGGAAGTATTAGAATGTGCATAGACTATCCCGAGTTGAATAAGCTTACGATAAAGAATAGATATCCTTTGCCAAGGATTGATGATATGTTTGACCAACTGCAAGGTTCAAGTTGGTTCTCACGAATAGATCTCAGATCAGGCTATCATCAGCTGAAGGTGAAAGAGGCAGATATCCCTAAGACAGCGTTTCGGACGCGGTATGGACACTATGAGTTCCTTGTAATGTCATTCGGTCTAACAAATGCTCCTGCAGCATTTATGGACATGATGATTAGGGTGTGTCGGCCAATGTTGGATAAGTCAGTTATAGTCTTCATTGATGATATATTGATTTATTCCAGAAGCGAGTCTGATCATGCTTAGCATCCGAGAGAGGTATTGGAGACTCTGAAGAAAGAGAAGTTGTATGCTAAGTTTTCGAAATGCGCGTTCTGGTTGCGTGAAGTACAATTTCTAGGTCACGTGATCAATCCTGAAGGGATTACCGTGGACACTATCTGTACGGTACTAAGTGTACCATCTATACAGATCATAAGAGCTTAAAGTAATTTTTCGAGCAAAAAGAGCTGAACATGAGGCAGGGAAGATGGATAGAACTGATAAAGGATTACGACTGCGACATTAAGTACTACCCTGGTAAAGCTAATGTGGTCGCCGACGCGCTATGCCGTAAGAATTAGGAAGTCCTAGCAACAGTGAAGTCATGTCAGCTGATTATAAATTCAAGCCTTTTTGAAGAAATCATCAAAGTATAGTCGGAAGTGCTGGTAGATGAAGGACTAGTGAAGAAGGAAAGGATTTTCGGTCAGCAAGATGAGTTGATGGAAAACACTCATCGTGTTAAGACTAGGTTTGACCGTATGTGGATCCCACGTCATGGAGATCTCAGAAGTCGAATCATAGACGAAGCCCATAAGTAAAAGTATTCGATTCATCCAGGAACTACTAAGATGTATCAAGATTTGAAAGGAGACTACTGGTGGCCAGGAATGAAGAACGATGTTGTAGATTATGTTAGTAAATGCTTAACTTGTTTACAAGTTAAAGCCGAACATCAGAAGCCGTATGGAAAGATGCAACCATTGGAGGTACCAGAATAGAAATGGGAACACATCACCATGGATTTCATAACTAAGCTACCTCGTATAGCTAAGCATCATGATACCATCTGGGTGATTGTGGATCGTCTGACAAAGAGTGCTCACTTTCTGCCTATATGAGAGGCCATCTCGTCAGAAACGTTAGCAAGCTTGTTCATCAAAGAGGTTGTATCTAAACATGGAGTACCATTATCAATCGTTTCTGATAGGGATACTCGTTTTACTTCGACGTTTTGGAAGAAGTTCCACGAAGCTATGGGAACGAGACTGAACATCAGTACGGCGTATCATCCTCAAACAGATGGACAGTCTGTAAGGATGATCCAAACCTTTGAGGATATGCTACGTGCTTGTGTTCTAGACTTTGGAGGAAGTTGGGATGATCATCTGCATCTGGTAGAGTTCTCTTATAACAACAACTACCATTCAAGTATTGGTATGCCGCCATTTGAGATGCTTTACGTTAGACGATGTAGAACCCCGGTGTGTTGGGGAGAGATTGGTCAAAAAGAGATGGGAAGTTTGGAAGTTGTTCAAGAAACTTCTTCAAAGTTTGATCGATTAAAGCAAGAATGAAAGCTGCTCAAGATCGTCAGAAGTCGTATGCTGATAAGTGGCGATGGCCGATTGAGTTTAACGTTGGTGACAATGTGATGCTCAAGGTCTCACCTTGGAAATGAATTATTCGTTTTAGGAAGAGGGAAAAGTTGAGTCCGAGGTACATTGGACCGTTCGAGATATTAGACTGTAACGATTCCGGCAAATTCAGGTATACCCTAGCCGGAATATACTATTTACGTGTTATTTAATACTGATTATATGAGTTATAGTACGTTTATACGAGTATATATGATTCACAATATGAATCATACTCATATATATAGTGAATCGTATTGGAATTACAATTAATCAATGAACGATTATTGAAACACCCGAACGAACCGGGAATTACATTATAGACGAAGTATATAATGTTTAGTGATGTTTACGAGGTATGAATGCTTCGGGATAGGTGAATTATAGCACAGAAAAAGGATTTCGATTTAATGGTACGTCAGTACGCTAAACGAAACCTTTAACACCAAATCAAGCAAGAGACAATCAATCAAGCCGAAAAAGATGCGTAATTATTAATAATATGATGTTTTAATGTCATGGGTTAAGTTTTTAAAGTTTTTAAATCAGTTTTATATAAATTTTATGTTAACCCGAAAAACAACCATTTTAGGCTCGTTTTAAGCCGAATTACGAGTTTAAACGAGAAACGAACTGAACCAGATTATCCACAACATTATCCGGATTACACAATCCAAATGTGTGGCTAATATTGAAGTTGTGGGACCCACCCCCCACACCACCTTTAGGCCGGCCACCCACACCCCATTACACATTACATTTTCTTTTTTTTTTTCACATCAACTCTCTCAATTCTCTTCATATCTTTCAAGCAACCATCTAATTCCTTGATCTCTAACCAAAATCTTCAAGGTATACTCATGTTTTAAGGCTTAAATTCTTGTTTATAACTCTATAATCTTGAGAAAAGGAAGTTTCATGTGAAAAATGGGTGAAAACCCGAGATGAAACCGATTCTCGTGTGATCAAAGGATGTATACAAGTTATACAAAGGATCTTGATCCAAGTAATTAGTTAAAAGTGTTTAGAATGAATTTTTACGGTTGAAATCTTGTCAAATGAGTTTTCCATGTGAAAGACGGGTGAAAACCCGAGATGAAACCGACTCTTGCATGATCAAGAGATGTATACATGTTATACAAGGGATCATGGTCCAAGAAATGAGTAAAAAGAGTCGAGAACGGATTTTACGGTCAAAATCGTTGTTTTGATGTTTTAAACCGACACTAGGAAAGAAATGGCTTGATTGTGGTATAACTTGCTTGGTGTGGTGTTGATGTGCTTGTAAGTGTTGTATCTAGCGGCTAGCAAAGGCTAGAAACCGAGATCCTTGCGATCTAAAGCTAGAAAACACAAAATAGTTCGGTTTTCGTGTGTTTATGAAATTTGGACAGATTTTCGTGTGCTTAGAGTCGGGTCACGAAATTTCAAAGAGATGATCTACACATGAAAATATGAGATCTGTGAATTTTTGGTAATTTTTGGATAAAGATGAATATTTGGTGAATTTAATGCTCTGTTTTGGCAAAAAATAGTGAAAAATAGCAAAACATGATGAAAAATTCCGGAAAATTTAAGATAAGCTTTTTATAACATATAAAAGTCACCCACAAAATTTGAGCTCAGTTGGAAAAGTCTAAGTAGGCTTTTCGGTGAAACGAGTTCTAGGGCTTTCTAGCTCGGTTTTGGGTGAAAATGGCTTGAAAAATAAGTTTTAAATTCTGGAAAAATTCCAGAAAGTTATGAGGATGATAGAGATCATCCCAGAAAAAATTTGGGATTTTCTAAAGTGTTTTTGTATTTTTGATATATTTAGTGTTTTAATAAGATTTAAAAATAGATAAATAAATGTAAATATAGGAAAATAAATCTGGAAAAATTCCAGGAAGTTATGAGGACGATAGAGAATCATCCCAGAAAAATTTGGGATTTTTCTAAAGTGTTTTGGTATTTTTGATATATTTAGTGTTTTAATAAGATTTAAAAATAGATAAATAAATGTAAATATAGGAAAATAAATCTGGAAAAATTCCAGGAAGTTATGAGGATGATAGAGATCATCCCAGAAAAATTTGGGATTTTTCTAAAGTGTTTTGGTATTTTTGATATATTTAGTGTTTTAATAAGATTTAAAAATAGATAAATAAATGTAAATATAGGAAAATAAATCTGGAAAATTTTTACAAAATTCCTTACTGTCAAATTAAGTTTTGTGCAAAATTTCAAGACCCGAGACTAATCGGGTAATTATTTGTGCTAAAAAGAACATAAAAACAAGTTTTTAAAGCTTAAAACGTGTAAACCCGGCAAAGTTCGCATAAGCGAGCTGACTGGTACATGAAAACTCTAAAAATGGACTATTTCATAAATCTAAGTAAATTAAGTAAAAATAAATCATCCGAAAATAATTCGGATGATTTGGGTAATTTTACCCGATTTATCCGTTTCCGGCACCGAAATACCGGAAACGGGCCCTACGGCCAAACGGGGTGTCAAACCGAGCTATAATTTCATCACCTTAACTAAATTGACTGTCAAACTCTAAGCAATGTCACAATCTGAGTCCTTAGAAGTGTCACGGGGTTAACATTGTCCCCGAATCGAGTACAGTACTGGGTTAACAATGTTCCCAGATGTACCGATTGATACGTATTTAAGTTATGGGAATTATATAGTAACGACTAGATATTATATTACAGATCCAGGCACGTAGCTGTTCCTTATATTACTCACCGACTCACAAAAAGGTGAGTTTTCACGAGCCCCTTTTAATGAATTGTTTTAATTATATTTTCCCGGGGCGGAAAACATGTCTTATTTAAAGTATTTAAGTACATACCGATCGTATGGAAATACTTGTATATTTATATATATATGGTTTGATGCACAG
>NW_027501008.1:0-85595 GCF_021521415.1 Bidens hawaiensis | reverse complement strand
GGGTAATCTGATCGGGACCAACTCTAAGAGACAAGACTGCCAGTGCTCACAATTGAGCTCACAAACAAGACTAACTGTGCATGTGTAAACAAAAGAGAAAATCATAAACGAATGTTCTCCCGTGTTCATCTAATGGTACCATGAAAACTGCGGAATAGACCGTCCATAACGGTTAATGATCCACACATACAAATAAACAGCCAAGTCTACGTCCTCAACACATGGATACTGCGCGACTAAAGTTCATAAACAGTTTAAGACTCAAGTTTTGTATGAACACATGAACATCCCAAAGCATTTAAAATAAAAGGGATTAGATACGAGATAACTCACTTGATAAACGATGCGGTGAAAGATATGCAAGAATCAACTCTTAAACAAGCAAAGTTAACCTATAATTAAGATTATTGTTTTAACGATCTGTTTTAAGTCTTGATAATAAGTTAGCATAATTAATAAGTAATTATTATATAATATATATATATTACCGGAAAAGCAGGGCAGGACAGGGAGGAAGACGGAGGCAGGGAGGAAGACGGCAGAGAGAGCAAGGAGCAAGAGAACAGGAGAGATTAAGTGTTTGTGTGTGATGTGTTATGAAAATATTATTATTATATATAGGAAAACCCTAGGAGACACAAACCCTAGAAAAAGGGGAAAAGATCTCAAAAAGTAAAAGAAAAGATATCAACGGTAAAAAGTTCTGAAAAGTAAAGATATCAAAAGATATGGCAGCTGCAGGGGGGCAAGATAAAGCTGACAGGGAACAGTAAAAAGCATGGGCGGATCAGATAAAGGTACTGGTCAAGCATGGCAAAAGCAGATCTCAAAAGATTATGTCAGTCACTTTATCTGTCAACCAATGGGGTTGGTGCGCATGCTGCGCCGAAAGTAACTATTCAGACATTAGATGGGTTAGGTCAACGGCTCAAAAGATAAGACAACACAAAAGCAAACGGCTAGATTTAAACAGAAGATACAAGGGTTAAGCGCGGGAAGGCTGAGTGCGCGAGCGCGAAGCTGGCACAACAACCCTTAGCGCACTGCGGGAAGAATCGCATCCTTAGCGTGCTGCGTGAACTAGAATTCTAAGCGCATCGCGGGAAGAACATACATTCTTAGCGCATTGCGGGAAGAACATGCATTCTTAGCGCGCTGCGAGAAGAGTTCTCTTCACGCATCGCAGGAACAAGATGTCTTCACGCAGGCTTCCATGTAAGGAGTCTGGCGCGTGGAGCTGCAGACATCCTTAGGCGGGAAGAACCAAAGGACAAACAAAGAGTTGAGGGAAACAAGGCTTAAGGGCGGGACGGCGACAAGAGGGAAAAGAAGGCGGAATGAGAGAAGGAAGAGGGAGGGGACGGCGGAAAGAAAGAGAGAGAAAAAGGCGGGAAGGAAAATATATATTATTATTAAAAGTAAAATATAAGTATAAATAAATATTAAATCATAAAAGAAAGAGATCGGATCAGAGAAACGGGTACCTGGGTCGGGTCGGATCAGGGCAGATGTCACACAAAGCAATGACACTATTCCTTTTTTGGAGGATTTCCGACCACAGTATTCGAACCTATAGGCCAAAGCGAAACGTAAGTCATACGATAAGAACTTTAAGTGGCCAAAGTAACCAATGTGATGGTTACCCTCCCTAAATTATCAAACCGAATCCACGGTGCTTTCGTGGCTAAATTCGGAAATTTCAATTATTATATATTATTATTTTAAATTGTTTAGTTTGGTGAAAAACCCATGGCAAGCCATAGACACTCAATTTATCCATTTTCTCAACCTGTTTTGATTATGATGTTTGGTTGGAGCATTATTGTCCGTGGTGGTTCACGAGATGCTTCAACTACCCATATTTGATTTCGTTAATTCGTTAATTCGAAAATAACTCGTTTATTCATTTATTTACTTGGTTAATCAAAATTTCATGATATGGTTTATTCACTTTACTTCAATTAATCAAAGTATTTTAAATTCCCATGATCCGACGCAACCCTCCAATTACAAAGACGCCATTATCACAATTTATTTAAACTGTTATCGTTTTGTTATGCTACTTAAATATTCTTTTCTCATTTATTTTATTTTATTTATTCTCAAACTATCAAACACGTTCAATTTTCAACCCATAACTTTTAATTATTATCGTTTAAGCACTTCATGTTTTGGTTAATCTCGTGTTACTTCTTACGTTTCACAACTTTCCTTCTATCTTATAAATCTTTATTTTTGATATTCAACTATTGGAGTTTTAATTATTAAATTGAATTTTCCATCATTTAAGTATAATTTCCAATATTAAATTAAAATCTTCCATTACTTAATTTAATTTTCATTATTAAATTGAATTTGCCTTCTTAATTGAATTCCCATGATGATCCATGGATAACTCAATCACCCATTTCATTTATTGACAAATTACAATGAAACTAGGAAAATCTAGGAAACCTTCTGTCGGAACGTTCTAGCCTAAACACCTAATCCCAAGGACAACCCGACTATATATTACCTCTTATTCTCTAGATAGGTAGAATATAAAGCTTAATAAATCACCAACCAATGTTCCTATGGATTACTAAGTATAGCAAAACCATAAAATAATCACAAACACACAGTAAGCGACCTAAATATGCATCTGTAACTGAAAGACATTCAACAAGAAATACGCGGAACAAATATCGATAATATATCAAAACTAGATTCAAACACATCAAATCAATTATAACAAGACTCTTTACTTATGTATTAATCCAATATTAGATACCGAAAACCAACATAATATTCGTAAATCACAAAGTGATCATCAAAAACCTAGGTAGCTAGGGGGTTTAGCCAACCCTCATGGAAAAAAATAATAAGCACATAAAATAAAAGTTATGCTTCATAAAAGTAAAATATATGTGCCTTGGTGCTCTCTCTTCTATCTATTGTGATGAATTTGTTGCAAAACGGTCCCCAAAAAGTAACTCGTCTCAATCCTAATATCCACTCCAGAGAACTCCTTTCGTCCTCTCTCCCCCTCCCAAAAAATAAATATTTATGTTTATTCTTTCTCATTTAAGCTTCTTCAGAATTGTGGGTTGCCAAAAATCATATGCAATATATATAAGTAATTCAGCCCATGATCCTTAACGAAAATAATTCACGAATCAAAAGATACTAACTCATTTAAGTATTTTTAACTTGTTCCATGAATTCATGTGATGCAAAGCAACCAACGTTTAGGATTTCTTTTTAATTTCTATGATGTATTATCATAACATTTTTCTTATTAATTCCATAACGCCACCAAATAATAAACGTGATAATGATAATAGATAATGTGGATTTACTACTCATTTGTTGGTCTCAAGTTTAGTAAAGAGTACTCGATTTTCGCTCGTTGTCTCGTTAAACCTTTAGACTTCATATAGGAACCAATTGAGAATAATATTCAACAAAAACCTAGATCAAATGTACTTAAAAGTGTATGAAATATATATATAATAGTAAGAATATTTCAGATCACATCAAATATCCCCATACTTAAAACTAATGTTTCTAAGTTAGACATTTAGACAATTGTTTGGCATTAAGACTCCAATCCTAGCAACAATAGTGTAAGACCCCGAATCCCGGGGAATCCTACAGTTGGTAATCATATCCAAAATTCACAAAAGTTTAAAAACCAAAAGCAAGTTCAGTTTATTAAAAACCATTTCAGAGTAATAAACATCGGAATTTACTAAGTATCAATATCCCAAAACCGGGAAAAAGGTTCCAAACAATAAGCAGCGGAAAAAGGTTAAGTATTAAAAATCCCAAACCCGGGTACAAGTGCCCAAAAATCAAATGTAAATAAAATGTCTATTTTATTTGAAATCCTCGACCAGAAATGCCTTCAACCGTCCGAGTAGCCTCCAGCACGACCAAGCGATCATCTCTAGTCCTTAACCTGAAATTCAATCTAACATACACACAAAGTCAGCAAGAGCTGAGTGAGTTCAAGTTTTCAAAAACAACATTCATAATTCATTTCAAAAGTTATAGATTTAAAATAGTAGGGGGAGTAGTAAGCAAATAAATAAATAAATAAATATCACCAAATAATACATTCATGGTCGAACACACGTACGCGGGCCTCTCCACCACGAGTCAAGACTCGAGTAATATATTTGACCCGGACGCGGTAAGACATAAGCACGTGACACGAGACTCTTCACCACGAGTCAAACCCGAGTAATATATTTAACTTGGTCACGGCTTACACATCCAGACACGTGATACGGGCCTCTCCACCACGAGTATAACCCGAGTAATATATTTGACCCAATCAAGGTTTAACATACAACGGGCCTGTCCACCACGGGATTTTAAAACCCGAGTAATATATTTGACCCGCCTTAATGATGATCACGCCACACGGGCCTCTCCACCACGGGATTTGAAAACCCAAGTAATATATTTGACCCGGCCGAAATCATCATGCACACACACATCAATGAGCCTACTCACATAGTTCTTAGTCACAAGGAACGAAATAATATCAACAATCATAGGCTATAAGGTAATATATAATAGTCAGTCCAAAATATGAACTAAAGTAAATAGGTCTGCTCGTATTCAATTAACACCAAGCCTAATAACATCCTCAAGTCTAGCCCATAAACAATTTATATATCCTTAAGGAATTTATGACCAAAAAGAGTCTAAAATATCCTAAGGCATAGAATATAATCCACACTGGATTTCATAAAAGCACAAATATTAACAAGACAATACAATGTCCTTCAAATTGTTTTAACGAGTAAAATCCGGTAAAATTGCAGTTGAGTGTGTATGCCAGCCTAAAACGTAAAAGGAGTTAAAAAGGGGCATCATGAACTCACCTGATATGGGGCACACAATCACCACGAGCTAGATAGTCCCTAAGTATTCCCACGACTCAAACGCCTGTCGGATTAAACGCAAACGGAACCGAACCGACTCGTTTATCCTACGAGGCGTTCTAGCATGATTTGATTTACCTAAAGCCTCGGCCTTACCAAGTTCAATTACAATATCCCCCGGGGCCTTGTATTTACCAAAACCTCCCTTAGCTAACCCCGGTGACAAAGGATTCCCAAAATACCCCCGGGAGTTGCTAGTTGAACGAAGATGCGCGTTTATGAGTTTTTTATGCTCTTAACAACCAACTCAGCCCCGTGTGGACCAAATTTGATAAAATCACAGCCTACTAGCCCACACGACACTACACGAGTTGGATGGGTCGGTAACTCGCAAGCACAACGCACCAACTATCAAATAAACGCGAATTCGCGTTGTACCGATCCGTTTGAGTAACCGACAACCAATTCAGCCCCAATACTTAAAAAAATAATTTTCCGATAGTCCTTGTATCAAACCGAATCTACCCGAACTAAATTGGTTGTTAATTCATTCACACCTCGCGTTAAACGCAATAATTCAATAATCTAGATAACCGAATACTAGTTTTCAATCTATCACTAGTTGACCAATCAAACGAACACCAATGCTTATGATATTAGAGTATGTTATATTGGACATACCTAGGAAGATTATGGAGCAATAACCTCAATCAAAACAGCCCCGAAAGTGCTCAAAGGACAGCCACCCGGTAAGCCTAAAACAATCATTTTTCGACAAATAAACGTGCCTTAAGGATGAATTAAGGTGAAAAAGAGTTGTAGCAATCTAGCACCGACCTGGAATTGAACTTTTAGAGGCTGGGTGATGACTGGTTGCACTCAAAACGAGAAGGGGGGAGGGGTGTAGAGGCGCATATCTGACCAGAAGTGGGCAAGGAGTTAGGGTTTTTGTGATAAAACATAAATGTTACATTTTGGCCCTCCTAATTGTGAATTTAAGACAAATTGAACCACAAACTACTTATATGGACTTTTACGAATTACCAGGAAGCCTCTCGACTTGGAAAATTTAATCCCGATTAACATGCAAACTTATATAGGCACATAAGCCAATTAACAAAAATTTTCCGGGCGTTACAAATAGAATATGTTTTTACATCTAAAAAAGTTAGAAGTCCCCAGTACCAAGAGAAAGAGGCGTCTGAACATTTTCATGATGCAAATCCTTATTTAGTTACAGATAAAATTGCTTATGTGGATAAAACTACTAAAAGCAGGTAAGAAGATGAGACTAGTAAATTAGTTGATGTTAAAATAATTGAGGAATTAACGCTAGAGGTTAAAAGTTTGAGCTCTAAGGTTTTACAACTCAAGAAGCTCATCCCCAACATGACTCAAACAACTGTCCCCAAATCATACCCAACTGTTGGCCTCTGTCATGAGTGAATTTCAATCCTGCATCCACCAATTAGTCACTTAAAAGTCACCAGCCACACAAAGCTTTAGCATACAAGAGGGTAGAACCACCTCTTCTTTAGAGTATGCTAAGCTAAAAGCCTTTATCCAAAATCATTTCCAAATTCTACAAACCAAGTTCAACATTAATACCCCCATGGTGAGAAACTCATTGAATACTCTTGCAAATGAGCTAAGAAAATAATTGGTTGACCAAAGAAATCAGTTAGCAGAACTCACTGGTATTGCTGGTCCTACACCTTGGTTTAAAGAATAGGCATATGTTGCTGCTGATACCAAGAAGGGGGAGAATGAACTTGAGTCACCACAAAAAGCTGCTGAGAAAAAGCATGATGAGTATGCGAATAAAGCTGCTAAAAAATAGGATAATATAAGTAAATGTTGAAAAATGGAAGAGAAGCAAAAAAGAGAAGTCTTTAATAAGAGGATTAAGAGAGAAAACCCCAATGAAACCGGTCATCAAAATCACAAAGACTAAAGTCCATGTCTCAAAAAGGTGGAAAGGGAAAGAAAGAGACAAAAGGACTAGTTGTTTCTTAAATAACTTATGTACAACAGTAATTTTTTTCACCAACAATTGATATAAGACCAGCAGTTTCCTAAGCTGCTGATGACTCAAAAAGACCAACAGTTGTTTCAACTATTGAAGCTTCTCAACTATTGATGCTCCACAAGAACAAACGGCTGTTTCTGAAACTATTGATGCATCAAATGTACCACAAGAACCAACAGCTGTTTCAAAAGCTATTGTCACCTTGAAGTCAAAATCTATTCAAAAGACTTCTTATTGTAGTCCAAAGGAAGAATTCTCATTTTGCCAAAAGGGAGATGATTCACCACCATCACCTCCTACCATGAAATTTTAGACAAATATATCATCTCTTATCTAGATAAAGAGGCTACAAAAGAATTGACGGAAGTAGCACAAAAATTGTCTGATGAAGAAGCTGCAAGATTGTACTAGCAAGAGCTTCTGAATACTAGAGACTTGGAACAAGAAGCCCATGAAAGAAGTTTCATAGTTTATAAAAGACCAATAGCTAACAAAAGGCTATTAACATAAGCAAAGTAGTCAACACTTATGTGACTTCAAGAACATGCTAAGTACAACATGCCCTTCTACAGATTCAGAGAATGTAGATATGATGGCATACAAACTAAACATGGAAGAATTGAAAAGCTTCTTGAAAAAGACCCTCTGAACCTGATTCGGAGGATGTTAAAGAAAGAATAAATAAGGATAAGCAAAGAGAAATCCTCAAAATGAAGATGGAACTAGATGAGGACAAGTTCCAAAACAGAAGAGAGACAACCAATTGAGGAACATACAAGCTAAGGGTTGCTTACAGGGATCTTTTATAAGCAAGAAAGAACAACCGAAGCAAGTACCCTAAACCAAAAGCCTTGTAATGCAAAGAAAAACCCAAAGCACTACCTTGGTTACTTTAACTGTTGCTGAAGGAAAGAAACTTAGCCTTGCAAGAGAAGCCAAAATTGGATTTGGCTTCGCTAACAGAAATCTCTCCTCGTCAACTTCTTTAATCACGTCCTTTGCACAGACAACCACAATTCAACACAACTCCTTCGTGATTTGGAATATGAAAATGGTGAAACTAGGAATGTGAATCTTCAAGGCAAGCCCATGCTGGAAACTGAAGAAGTAAGGATGTTGATAGACCTTCCATTGTTGATGGAATAAGATGACAACCTAGGTGCTAAGTTCTTAAAGTTCTTTAATGAAGAAACCAGATTAATAATGTCAAGATAATACAATGGAGCTAAGAGAATAAATGGTTTTGGCATCATCAGTCCAGGGGGAGATTGTTGAACCTATTAAAAGACTGATGGCAAAAAACCAAACAACCAATGGTTCAAACATATGTTGTTCTCCACTATGGTTAATGCAAATTGATGTTCTCAAACATCTGACATGACAAACATCTGATATAGAGACTAAAGACTAACAATTGTTAATGGAAACTACTAGAGAACGAAAGTGCTGAAGATAAACAACTTATGGATTAAAAATCAGTTGTTTCAAGAAGATCAGTAGTTTTCATAGGATTCCTTTTTGTCAGTTGTTTAGAATAGTTAATCAGTTGCTTATAACAGAAATTGTTAGAAGCTACTTTCACATTTAGCTCACCAGTTGTTAAATACTTATATATAATAAAGAATAGAGTCTTTTGTTCATTAACACTTTTTAACAACTCGCACATTCATCTGATAGAGTACTATTGTACTAAAAATCAGTGAATGATGATGAGTAAAGATTAGGGGGGGGGGGGAGGATCCAGTAAATTGTAATCTTTTGATTATAGAATTGATAAAATTGTTGTTCCATTTGAAACCTTCTAAAGCTTGTCATGATTTATGTATTTCCGCTGCAACTTAACTTTCATAATACTAATTGATCTATAATTCAATATGGATTCAATTTTGATACTAATGTGTTCAAAGGATTAGATCTATTGTTTGCTATTCCATTTGTGTGTTTTATCAACCATTCATTGATTGAGCTTAGTTTAGTCAAATCAGATCCCAACAAAACTAATTATGCATTATCCTCTTAAAAATAGGACATATATGAGCAACCAACAATAATGTACATCAACAAAATTAAGCACAAAATCAAGTCATTTTTAAGAAATTTCAGCATCAGATATTCATATCAACAAAACCAACCACAATTAAAACTCAAAATCAACCAAAACTCCTCTAAATGTCAATACAGTTGCAAACCAGATATCTCTGACCTAATATTCAATTTCACCACACCCTTATCCAATATTTAGCTGAAAATATGTAGATTAGGTTCTATGTAAGAAACATTAAAACAACGCAGACTCAACTACACAACCCTAACTTATAATTACACTCATGAAAACATTAAACCTCATAACCCCACTATAATTAACGAAACATACTAACGAATTTACTCTAATGCTAATAGAAAGAAGCATAACCACAACAATTAATGTTCAAAATCAAGCCAAACTCCTCCAACTTCACGCTCCACACTAGAATTCTTTCAAAATAGCACTAGCTAAAGAACTAGGGTTCACAATTCTTACACAAAAATGTTACGGAGTGACTCAAAACGATGGACAACGCTTTCGATTGTTGGAAATGAAACCCTAAATCTCTTTGTTCGTATGGAGGCAGAGTGGGAGAGAGATATTCAAACCCTAAACATGTTTTCATCGCACAGGCAAGTGTGTTACAACTTGTTAGGAATAAAATGTGCCATAATTGCCCTTCCAATCTCTTCATATTAACAATAATGTCATTACTTAAAAAAAAACTCTTGCTTTTCAAATAAATGGACCATATTGGTTATCATGGTTCTTATTTTTCATGTGGTTGTTTAAGGATCGTTACCCTATATATATATATATATATATATATATATATATATATATATATAAAAGGGTTAAAATAAAAATACATAGTTTTATAGGAAGAGTAGGAAGGACATAAAATTTAGAGTTAGGAAACTATGTTAGCCTATTTAGAGAACTATGTAGGCTAAATCCTAGGAAACTATTTGATATTTTTGAAACTACTAATCTTAACCACTAGATTCTAGATCCAATGGCCTAGATTTATTATTACTATTCCTAGAAGACTATCTCTTTTTACTATAACCAACCCCTATATATATATATATATATATATATATATATATATGATTAAGTTCAAGCGAGAAGTGGACTTACTGCGAGAAGTACGAGAAAACAAATCTAACCAATCACAATTTTCGTTTTTCTTTTTAGTTCATTTTATTACAAGGGTATATTAGTAAATATTGATTTTAATATTTTTGGTAACTAGCATTAAATTGATGATAGCTACACTATTTCTTTTTAATTATTGTTTTTATATATAACATAATTTAACGTTTTTCAAATTATGATAATCATCAACCAACATCAGATTCTAACCAACCTTTTTTGAAGACTAACCAACATTTTTTGAAGAATTCATGTCATTAACAAATATGATTATAATTTAACAATCTTACACAGACTGGCCATTATTAACATATTACTTACACAGTTTATTACTCGATAAGTAATTAGAATGCCTTTTACAATCATTCATATCACTCAAACAAATCCTGAAAAAATTATATACAAAAGTATACCAATTCATGAATAGACAATAACTTAGATAGTTGTACAAACTTGTTACCTACACGGTTTTACAAAGTCATTAGGCCATTGATATTAATCCAAAATATTTGTTTGGTAATTCAGAGATCACAGTTTTCCAAATTACATAAACGGGACAAAATTATTCTCAAAATATCAGTTTCCCTACAACTTATTATAGATAAAAGTCTAAAACACTGTGTCCCATAGGCCATAAGAGGATTAAGACCATTAAACAAGCAATTCATTCGCTGTTTATTTTTTCATCTACTAAATAGTCAACCCAAATTGAGAAGCTCAATTTTTTTTTAAATTTTTAGTGTTTATGTCTGAACTGATTCTCCTCTGTTTTGCTGAGTATGCTTCAAATGCCAAAATTATGTCATTCTGTCTCCACACTAAAAATTGAAAAGAAAATTTAAGTACACATTAAACATTAATTATTGTAAGAAAGATGAAGCATATACAACCTACACCAGCTATCATATAAATCAAAATGTAGAGTGTAGAAACTTTATTTCTTTAATGGTAGTGTGGGGATATTCCTACACATACACACAACCATATCATTACACTAATCAAACAATTAATCATACTACACATATACAACCAGTATATCCTTACATGACCATTCATATCCCTACATACATGCAAATATATGTAAACAAACATGCAAACATATGCAACCAATATATCTCAACACGACCACTCATATACCTACACAACCTACACATAACATACAGTAACCATACGGCCTACAGATTAACATACAAATTATTACACTCACCTGAAAATTACTTTGTTTTCAGATAATCCTACCCAATCTACACATAACATAATATGGACTCAAAAATAACACCTACACAACAAACCACAAAAGTTTTATATCCTACGCAACAAACAACAGTTTTATATCAATATTATATCCTTCACAACAATATTATCAACTATATACATCCTTTGTATAAAGCTAATTCGGAATCCTAAGTTACCATCAAACATATATCATACACAATAATATATGTTTTGTAGAATTCATCATCCATAAACAAATTATATTAACGCAAAATTAACCCTAAAGTAGAATTCACCATCCACAACTTTGGATAGTAGAATCGATAATGTGCAGTTTTTGGTTTAATAATGTTCAGCTTTTGATGTGATAATGTGCAGTTTAAAATTTGATAATGTATGCAACTGTGGGTAGTAGAATCATTGTTGTCTTATCGTTATTCCTTGTGTGTGAAACATTGTCTTTCAACAACCCGCGTCTCTTTTTCACATGAAGCCTTTGAATGCCAAGTATTTTTCATTTAAAAAAAAATCATAAAAAGAAAAAAAGATTAAACATTCTAAATCTAACTTTCTATTGTTCCATACCAATCATAAAACACAATAGGGATGAGCAAAATCGGTACCGATTTTGTACCGTAGGTACATAATCGGTACCAAGGTTTTCAGTTTTCGGGACCGGTACGGTACCGGTGTTTCCCGAATTTTACCTTAATACCGGTACCGGTACCAAAATTTTCGATTTTCGGGATCGGGATTTTTGGTACCAGTATGGTACCGAGCTCATCCCTAATACACAATAAGCAAAACACATTTTACATTGTAACTCAATAAACACCTTCACATTAACTAATACATATGCACTACACAAAACCTAACATAATGTACAAAAACAAGTAAATATATCACGCAACAAACTAGTACTTGCATAGACTGATTAAACCTTACACGGTCAACCAAAAAACCTACACATCATACATTATCTCCTTCATTTTAAATAAACCTACACATTAGATAAAACACACACAAAAAAATAACCATTTTTAACCGTATAACAATCTAACTTCTACCACCAAAAACCTTCAAAAGCCCACACAGGCCACACAGTTATTTAATATGGTATCTTATTAATAAATAATTTTATATATTATGCTTAAAAAACCAAAATATAATAAAGTAACGGAATATTAGATGGGTCACCCTTACACAGCAAACAAAGTACATACACAATAAACATATAACATATTAACTGATTAAGCATAAATAGTAAACACATTACACAGGCAACATGCCTACACATAAAACAATCTACAAATTAACTAACTAGCATAGACACACTAAACAAACCACATACACAACAAGCACAATTATCCGTACACGGTAAACTAACTAACAAACACATTAAACAAACAACATCTTAACTAACTAATCATACACAGTTACATATGCGCAGGCAACAATATGTGTGTAGGTTTTTTTTATTTTTTATTGTATCTAATGTCTAAGTACTACTACAGCGCACTAGCGAACACGAAACAGAGAATAATCTACCTACATATGTGATAATCTAACTACACATACAAAAATAATCTACAGAGGTCATCATCTTATAAACAAACTAATCATAATATTCCTCTACATATAAGCAAACACCTACGCATGACCATATAGTATATCATAATAATTCCTACACACACTACTCCTGAAAACATTCAACTAATAAGCTTCATACACATTTACCACTTATGCATCATACTACCCACACAAATCATATATATTACAAACAACCTGGCCATATAAATCAAAATAAACACAAGGACAACTTTTTGGCCTAAAACTAAGTATAAAGCAAACAATATTATAAACAAGCATATCAATAAGCTTCATAGATCATCAAATATGTACACATCCAACTATACCCCAAACAAAGTTAAAAACTACACAGATATGAAAGGATACAAATACACCTACCAATGCCAATTTTTTGTTATGAAATCCACAAAGTAGAAGAATTAAAACAATATCTAAACAGGAAAAAAAAACAAAAACTCATATCCTCACACCAATGTTTTTTTTTTTTTGTGAAATTGAAGTAAATAGATCAAAATTCATAGTGTATACAATACCAGTTGCTGAATCAACAATATTAATGATCTACTTTTTTTTTTCAAACCAGTTAGCCCCAATTAGTATTATAATGAAAGCCCTATTTTTTTTTTCAAACCAGTTGATGAATCAACAATATTAATGATCTACTCACAAATGTAGGTCTCTCAGTATTAAGCTCTGCAAATTTAGTTATTTCAAATATAAATAAAACACAAAAAACAAGGATAATATTTACCTGCGATTTATGTTTCATCGCCGGAAAGGTATAAAAAACCAACAATTGATTGCTGTAGATTACCTTCTTAAAACCCTAGAACAAAACCAAGTAATCGACCTCAAGATTCTGGTGTTGGAATTTTTGGATTGGAAGATTATGGCAATCTTAATCTGTAGAGGATTTTTAAGCGAGTTTGTAGGAATCTATTGATCGTAAACGTATGTGTTACAAAAGAAAGAGACCAAACTACCCCTTTTGTATTAAAAGCCTTGCATATGATTTACTTACATAGTACAACAATGCCATTATCATTATTCACCATTGATTGGATAAATCAATAACTCAATAACTCAGATTAATTTATAGCACTTCTCACAATAAGATGATTTCTCGTCTGAATAATCCCATATATATATGTGTGTGTATGTGGAGAGAGAGATTCAAGAGAAAACTCATCTTTAAAGAGAAAACTTAAAAACTCTTAAAACACTATTTTTAATTAAAAATAAAAAAATATTTTCATTTTGTTTTTGCCATTATTCTTATATTTTCTTACCCTTCACTCGAAAAAAATAAATAAATAAATAAAGTTAAAAAAACTCGTTGTAATGCACATACGTATTACTGTACGATACCGTGGTATTACACATGTGTATTACTATTTATTTTTAAGTTCAATAATGTTTAATTGCATATATTCAATATTTGTGTATTGTATATGTGTAGTAGTGTTGTATTATATGGAAAAAAAATAATAATAAAATAAAAGTCGATGTAGTGCACATGTGTATTAATGTTGTATTACACATACGTACTATTGTGTATTCGATGTATGTATTAATCTTATATTGCATACATACAACAGTGTGTATCAAATATGTGTAATATTGTTGTATTCTATGCAATACAACACTTTTGCATATATGCAACTAGGTTAGGTACCCGTGTAGAACACGGGTAAAATAAATAAATTTATTTAAATAATAAAATATGAAATATAAAAAAAATGTTCAACATATAAAAAACTATAATATATAATAGAACAAATTACACAATACATAACATGGAAATAAAAAGTTGAAACTTCATAGATCTCTAAATATTTCTTTGTATACAATATTTGTAATTTAATTTATAACTTTATCCTTCATATTAAAATTAGTAGTTTGTTTTTTGTTTCAACTCTAGATGACAGAACACATAACTGACCATGTGTTAAAACAGGTTGTCAAAAAAAACAAATAAACCATCTAAAGCGATTGGCCTTAGCTTTTATTAATCTTCACTGCAAAACAAACATAAAGTTAAAATTTCTTTCTTTGAAATTTGAAATTAATTACTTTATCTAAATCAACATGAAAATTCATTACTGATAAAAGCTTAATGTTAATAACTAATACATATATATATATATATATATATATAACAAAATAATATATTTATGTTGGTATTAAATTTTTTAAACCAAAAAATAATTCTCAAAAGAGAAAATAACATATCAAATAGAAAAAAGAATAAAATATGAAACTATTAATAAGAAAAATAAATATAAAGTTAATATGAGAGACAGGTGAAAAAATTTGTAAGGACCACTCATGTGTAATAACATATGGCATTGAGACCCGTGTAGAACACGGGTTATAATAAGTAAATTTATTTAAATAATAATGTGATATAAATATAAGTTCATAAGATATTAAGATATAATATATTTTTTTGTTAAAATAAAAAATATGCAAATAAAAAATTGTTAAAAATTCATAAATATCTATTTTTTTGCATACAATATTTGTAATTTTATTTGTAATTTTAACCATCATATCAAAATTAGTAGTTTGTTTTGTTTTTGCTTTCAACTTTAGATAATAAAACACATAATAATGCAATATATTTATATAAAACTAAATAATGTATTTATGTTGGTATTAAAGTTTTTAAATCAAAAAATAATTATTAAAAAGAACAAATAATAGATTAAAAAGAAAAAAAAGATAAATATAAACTATTAATAAGAAAGAGAATGAATTTAATAAGAGAGAGAGGTAGGACAATTTTTCAAAAACTATCTTGTGTGATGCCATGTGGCATTAAGAAACCTTTATTTATTATATAGTATAGATGTACATTGTTACACATGTGTACTACACCGACGAGGTTAACAACAAGATTTTCTTTTTTGGAACCAATATCAACATATAAGAATAATGGAAAAAAAAAGAAACTTCAAAAAAAAAAAAATTTTAAGTTAAAAATAGTTTTTTAGGAGTTTTTAATTTTTATTTTTAAGAGAAGTTCTCACTTGATCCCACCCTATATATATATATAGGGAGAGGATCAAGAGAAAACTCATTTTTAGTGAGAAAACTTAAAAACTACTAAAAATTATTTTTAATTAAAAATAATAAAAATATTTTCAAATTACTGTTTTTGCCATTATTCTTATATTTTCTTACCCTTCACTCGAAAAAAATAAATAAATAAAATTAAAAAAAAAAACTTGTTGTCATGCACATACGTATTACTGTGCGATACCGTGGTATTACACATGTGTATTACTATTTATTTTTAAGTTCAATAACGTTTAATTGCATATATTCAATATTTGTGTATTGTATATGTGTAGTAGTGTTGTATTATATGGAAAAAATAATAATAAAATAAAAGTCAATGTAGTGCACATGTGCATTAATGTTGTATTACACATACGTACTATTGTGTATTCGATGTGCGTATTAATCTTATATTGCATATATACAATAGTGTATATTGCATATATACAATAGTGTGTATCAAATATATGTAATACTGTTGTATTCTATGCAATACAACACTTTTGCATATATGCAATGTACAATGTTACAGATGTGCACTACACCGACAAGGTTTTTTTTTTTTTTTTTGAACCAATAAAAACATATAGGAATATGGAAAAAAAAAAAGAAACTTCAAAAAATTTTTTAAAAAAATTAAAAATAATTTTTTAGAAGTTTTTAAGTTTTTTTTCTTTAAGAGGAGTTCTCAGTTGATCCCACCCTATCTATCTACTCTAATAAAAGACTACCACTTTTGCCACTTGTCAATCTCATAGCACTCCTCACATTTTTTTCAATCAGTTTTAATATGGTCATTATCTTTTTAGCCATTTCAATAAATGAATTAATTACTTTTTATTAAATGTCAATACTAACCGATTTATTTATTAAATTAACTTATTAACTTATTAATTGGAGATTTCAATATTATATTAACTTATTAATTTTATTTTTATACAAGCACATCGAATTTGGTTTACGTTAGTGTTACATGTTGGTTAGTACATAATTAAAGTGTTTATTATGGCTTATATTCAAAATAATAAAGCTATATATAGAATTTAAAAAAAAATATACAGTTATAACATTTATTATTAAAATATGTTATAATAATTCATTAAAATTCACACTTATTATAATGTAACTTGATAGAAATATTTATTTTTTTATTTTTATTTTTTATTATTTGTAACTTATTATGCTCCTCATTGCATTTCAAGGAATACTTTATTTTCACATTAATTTAAAAAAAAATAGTTAATCCAGTTAAAAATCATTTACCATTGTTCTATAAATCCGAAATCTTTGCTTCTTTTTTGTTTTCTATAAGTTGTTAAAATATATATATCGATTAATTAAATATTCCAACAACTTCCCATAATATTAACTAATAACATGGGTTAGTAATAAAATTTAAGCATTTCTAATTTAATACTTTCAACTACTGTAAATAAGAATAACTAACTTCACTTTATGCGACTTTAAATTTTCTAATATTCTACTAACTCATTGTTATTTGAACATGGCTTTAAGGTAAGTACGTTTTTGTCATTTTCCTGGCAATCACATTTCATATGAAATGAAACAAATCATTTTGTTATAGTTTTCGGTTTTATATGTTGTTTGATTAAACAATTGTTAATTATAGAATATAAAATCAATTAAAAATTTGTCATACACATAATATTAATGCCAACAAATTTATCATAAATTCTAAAAGCATGTTTGAGATTGAGTTTGAAAACTCCTTATTGGCTTATTGGTGTTTTAAAAAAGCCTATACGTTAAAATGTGTTTGGCAATCACAAAAATCCTTTTTATTTTAGGTTTTTAAAAGGTTAAAAAGCAATTTTCTAAAAGCCTCAAATCATGGCTTTTCAAAATTGCTTTTAAAAAAGCCAATAAGCATATTTCAAACTCAATCTCAATCATAATCTAAAGATTCTAAGGATGATCATATCAACAGCGTTCAAGTAATCTGGTTTTGGGATAATCATGTTTTTTTAATAAACATGAGCAGATGATCTCAATTGCATCATATTAATTGAAAAAATGTATGATATTTTATATGCATGAATTTTTTTTATTTTTGGTTAGTTTCATGGATACATTATCATTTATCACTTGAAGAACCTTATTTGTCACACAGAAGAGTTATAAGCAGAACTATATGTTCCCTTATCAAGGGTTACAAACAGACATGAACTAAAGATTTTGATTTTTGATAAACAATGTATACGTACCAATATAATCACAAATGTAGTGTACAAGGAAGGTTTTTGTAACATCCTAAAATTTTAATGATGAATAAAGGAAGTTATGTTTAGTGATTTCGCGTAATTAATTAATATCGGGTAAGGAGCGGGTCTTGGACTTGGATTAATTGAGATGGGTTAAATGAGAATGGGATTTCAGGGATATAAATACCCCCAAAACCCCAAAATACCTTCATTTCCATCATTTTCCTAAAAACACTCCATAACATACACACCACCTACAACCGCCGGCGGCAACCGAGGAGAGGGAGAGCGAGGTCCAAGAAAGAGAGAGCGGTTGGTTGTGATTAAGCAAGTAAACGAGATCCAAACAAGCCCAAAAAGGTATGGTTCTTGATCTTTGAAGTTTAAAGATCAGAAGCTAAGTTCGCCTTCAAAGCAACGAACTTCGCCTGCAAGCTAAGTTCGCCTGCAAGGGTGTTAAACCATAGCATAGTGGGTGATATTGAACCATAGCAAGGGTGTTAAAATCGCTCGAAATGCCGATCAGAAGCTAAAACAGCGGCTGTCTGGGCAACTTCGCCTTCATCTGGGCAACTTCGCCTTCAAAGCAACGAACTTCGCCTGCAAGCTAAGTTCGCCTGATGAACTTCGCCTGCAAGTTAAGTTCGCCTGATGGCAACTTCGCTGTAAAGTTAAGTTCGCCTAATTGGTAACTTCGCCTGAGGCCAAGTTCGCCTGATGATAACTTCGCCTGAGGCCAAGTTCGCCTGATGACAACTTCGCCTGAAGCAAAGTTCGCCTGATGGCAACTTCGCTGTAAAGCTAAGTTCGCCTAGCTGGTAACTTCGCCTAAAGCTAAGTTCGCCTAAGGTTAACTTCGCCTAAAGTCAAGTTCGATTAGAAAATAAATTAAAAATCTAATGAAAAATGTGTTAAGACAGTTAATGGAAATAAAATTTTTCCAAGCTAACCTGGCAGCTCGACCCCAGCCAGGGGCTCTGCCCCTTGGACCCTGCTAGGGGCTGCCGCCCCTAGACCCCGCTGCCAAGGGCGCTTCCCCCGGACCCCCGTTCGTTGTGGGTCATATAAAGATAGAAATACATTATAAGTAGTGATAGTTAAATTGATATGTATACTTGTTATACAGTCAGCCGTGCACAACTGAAGAAAGGGATTACGATCAACGGAGAACGTAACCGTGTTCAGGTGAGTTTCTAGCCCCATTCCTTGTTATGTTTTCGGGGCTGTGTGCATACTTGATGTGTTGTTAATACATTATCCTAAGTGATAAGTGTATGCCCTATATGATATATGTGTTATGTAAGAATGATTGCTTGATGGTACGTGAACGATCTTCGGATATTGCACGTACTGTCAGGTTGTAATGTTAAGTATAAGGTAAATATGATATGTATGCTTATGCGTATGAACGTGATAGAGATAATAAAAGAATGGAATAATGATGTATGGTTGTATGGTTACGAAAAGGGTACCGAGCCCTAATAATACTCGAGGTATGATGTATGGTTGTATGGTTACGAAAAGGGTACCGAGCCCTAATAATACTCGAGGTATGATGTATGGTTGTATGGTTACGAAAAGGGTACCGAGCCCTAAAATTTCTCGGGGATAATGTATGGTAACGAAGAGGGAATCGAACCCTACTAATATTCGAAAACTAGGGACCAGACCCTTATAATATCTGTGATGTTAGGGACCAGACCCTTATAATATCTGTGATGTTAGGGAATCGAACCCTTCTAATATTCGAAACTAGGGACCAGACCCTTATAATATCTGTGATGGTAGGGACCAGACCCTTATAATATCTGTGATGTTAGGGAATCGAACCCTTCTAATATTCGAAAACTAGGGACCAGACCCTTATAATATCTGTGAGGTTATAGGGCGAAAGGCGCTTTAAAACGTATGATTATGTATGTAAAGAAAGTATGAAGGTAAAAATGAAAGTAAAAGCACTTAAGTGTGTATGAAAGAAAGTTAGGAGGTTAAGTATGAAATGTAAAGAATGTATTGTATGATTATGTGATTAACTAGAACTCACTCAGCGTAGCTGACTTTTAGTATGCACGCAGGTGAGTAGGATGAGACAGCTGGCTTGAGCGGGGACACATGGCAGAAGAATAAGAGCCTGGCATCTGAAGACTTACGATGTTTTAATTTTAATGTTTTAATGTGAAAGACAAAGGATGTTTTGAGACAAGTTATGAAATATTGTAATGTTTTATGAAAGTTTTATATTCCGCATAAATGTTTTAATTAACTCTGATATTTAGAACTGTGTTTATGAGTAAATCCAACACGAAAGTAGGGTTACCGGTAACGGGGCCTTACAGTTTTACTTATTTATAACATATTTGTGTAATCTTAATTATGTAATTTTTGTAATTTTAATGTAAATTATAATTGTATTAACAATATATGATCATTTTATTGATGGTATTTCACATAATGGTTAATATTTAAAATTTTCATCAATTACCAGTGTAATACACGAGCCTCAAACTAGTATACCTATATATATATATAGGGTGGGATCAAGTGAGAACTCCTCTTAAAGAGAAAACTTAAAAACTCCTAAAAAACTATTTATAACTTTTTAAAAAAAAAATTTTTAAGTTTCTTTTTTTTTTCCCATAATTCTTATATGTTGTTATTGGTTCAAAAAAAAAAAAACCTTGTCGGTAACCTCGTCGGTGTAGTGCACATGTATAACAGTGTGCATTACATATATGCAAAAGTGTTTGTATTGCATAGAATACAACACTATTGCACATATTTGATACACACAATATAAGACTAATACGCACATCGAATACACATTAGTGCGTATGTGTAATACAACATTAACGCACGTGTGCACTACATTGACATTTATTATTATTATTATTATTATTATTATTATTATTGCATATAATACAACACTACTACACATATACAATACACAAATATTGAATATATGCAATTAAACACTATTAAACTTAAAAATACATAGTAATACACATGTGTAATACAACGGTATCGCACGGTAATACGTATGTGCATTACAGCGGGTTTTTTTTTATTTTTTTTTTATTTCTTTTTGAGCAAAGAGTAAGAAAATATAAGAATAATGGTAAAAACAGAAATTTGAAAATATTTTTTTATTTTTAATTAAAAATAATTCTTTAAGAGTTTTTAAGTTTCTCTCTAAAGATGAGTTTTCACTTGATCATCTCCCTATATATATATATATATATATATATATATATATATATATATAGGGGAAGGTTAACGTACAATAATCGCTTAACGTACATTACGTACGAGACATAAGTTCAACTAATACGTTCAAACCCTTTAAAAGTTCAGGCAAAAACTTAAACGTTTAGCTAATACGTTCAGCTAATACGTTGTAAACCTTTATACGTTCAACTAAAATGTTCCAGCTAATACGTTTTAAACCTTTAAACGTTCAACTAAAACGTTTTTACCTTTAAACGTTCAATGCCAAAAACCCATCATCCAGAACTCAAAATTGATCGATTGAAGCTTCAAATTGATGATTAATTGAATCGATTTCAAGATTAACCGATCAATTGGCTTCAATTTCAATTTCAAATTCAACTAAACAAACCTGTGACGAGTTTTGCATTTTTCCGATGAGTTCGTTGTCGACGACGATGATGGTGACGAAGAGTGTTGATGGCGCGGCGATCGAAGGTGAAGGAGGTGTGTTGATGTCGGCGACTGGTGATGGAGATGGATTGAGGGAGAGGGACGAGCAAATGAGTGTAATTGTGATTTTTTGGGTTTTGAAAATCTAACGGTTGGAAGTGTCGCGTACGTAATGTACGATAAAGGATTATTGTATTCTATCCTTTATCTATATATATATATATATATATATGAAAAGTGACAAGTGATGAGAGTTAGTTCCAACTAGTCATTTGGTCTTGATACATTGTTTATATGGTTATTCGTTAGAAGTGTGCCTGTATGAGAAGCTTGCAAGGCTAGCTGATGAGGAATGATTGGAATGCATATGGATAACGAATGAATGTTTGGATATTCATGTAATGAATGTGCATGGCATATGTAACAAATGGAAGGTCAACTAACGAGTGAGAAACAATCAACTAATGAATGGGAGCATGCCATGCTTAACGAATGAGGATGATCAAGGAACGAACGAATGAGGATGATCAAGGAACGAACGAACGAGTGCTAAAGTTTACGAATGACCTTGTCTTAGTGTAAATAGTTCACATTTTGTTTAGTTAGTAAGATACAGAAAGTTACAACCGTTCACTTTACGAGACACCGAATTGTACCGTTACTCTATCGAAATTTCTAATGAGCTTTAACGAGTTATTATTTACATCTTATGTATGTGCTCGGTCGTTTTCGTTCACCGATTAGCACCGAGACGCATCGAAACAATCACCGTGTGTTTTCGGTTTCGTAGATCAATATCGACTTCATCGATCCTCATCATGAAAAACAAGTGGTATCAAAGCTTTCGGTGCTCGATTCTACATCTGATCGCTGAATTTTGTGTGAAACCGATCATTCTAACATGTTCGATTTTGATTCCGTGTGCTCGTGTTAATCGGATCATTATTGTTCAATGTTTGACGTATAGGATTGTTTAGAATCAATATATGATCGATTTCGTGTTGAATTAGTGTTCGATATGAAGGTTTTGTTGGATTCATGTTTTTCCGGTGATTTTATCGGTGAAATACGTTTTTCCGGCGAGGTTACTTGAAATGAAGGCTTTGTTGGATGTAAACATAGTTTCCGTGTTTCAGTTCGTTCAGTTTCGGTGTGGATTCCGTGATTGTTCAAGTTCATGTCAGGTTAAATTTGATTACAAGTTTGCTTCAGTCCATGCGATGGTCTTTCGGCTTTATTCTCTGACTTCATGGTTATATGCATCACTTCATTCGCTGCTCCTTATCAATTCGAGTTCTGATTTTGTGTTGTTATGTTTTTATTAATACGTCTTGGTCGAGTTTGTTTCGGTTTATGTGCTTTTGCTGTAGTTCGTGTTTGTTTGATTCAAGTTCGTGTTTGGTTAGTACGCATCAGGGGTATTTTTGGCAATTCACAACTATATTGCAGCCACAGATGTTTTGATCTTTAAAAAATATCAGATTATTAAAGAGTAAACATCGGTGTTCGAGTTAGATTTGTGGATTGAACGCAAAGGGCAAAGTTGGATATTTGTTTGAAGATTGGTTATTTGCAGGGCCGACTCCGAGAAAGCGAAAAAACTTTTGGGCCGAAGGCGAAAATTATTTTGAGCCTTAGGTAAAAGAAGTATTTTGTTGGGTTTAAATAATATAATTTTTATATGGGCTTACTTGGTTATAATTTGGGTTGTGTAAAAATCTTTTGTATAAAAAATAATTAAACATATCTCAAGTGAGGCTAGAACCGACAACCTCTTGGTTGTGAATAATTCCCACTTGCCACTAGACCAAGCTAGTGGTTATGTAATTATGTTTAAACACTAAATATACATATTGTTTTTAATAAAAAACATATAATTTTTTCAAAAAAAAAAAATTCGGGCGTTGTGAGGTGTCGGGCCTGTGGGCGTCGACCACCCAAGGGCCGGCCCTGGTTATTTGAAAAATGAAAGAAAAAGGACGTTTTGATAAATCTGCAAACGGGCCAAAATGCGTTGAATTTCCTATTTTTGCAGCGTTTACTGTTAAACGAGTTGATTCGCTGCTGAAATCTATTGTCTTCGTGCTGCACATGCTGAAACTTGCTGTCTACTGTTTTAACGAACCTGAAATAGTGAAACATGCTGAAACAGGTCAAAATTTGTTGAATACGAACTGTTTTTGGTGCTGAATTTTACTGTTTTTGAGCTAAAATTGTTGAAAATGCATTGTTAAGTGCTGAAACGAACCAAAAACGCGACTGGAAGTTGCTGAATTGCTGTTAAAACAGGCTGAAACACACTGATTTCACGCTGAATTTACTGTTTTTTTGCATTATAAGTTGCTGAAACGTGCTATTTAAGTTGCTGATTTTGTTGCTGATTAAAACGAGCTGAAAACCCACTGAAACCGCTGAAAACGTGCTGTTTAACGTGCTGTTTGCTGTTTAAACGCGCTGAAGCGTGCTGAAAGTTTCTGAAATTGCTGTTATACGAGCTGAAACGTGCTGAAAGTTGCTGAAAATTGCTGTTAATAAGTTTAAAGTGTTATTTTTCAAGTTTGAAATTCATTTAAAGATTTGTTGTTTGTAAAACTAATTAAAACTGCTGAAAACGAACTGGTTGGTACTGAAACTGTGATTAAACGTGCTGATTAACGAACTGATCGCGCTGTTTTTGTGCTGAAACGAGCTGTTTTTTGTTGCTTATTTGCTGAAAAACCAGTTAAAAGAAGCTGATTTGCTGTGTTTTAAGAGCTGAAACGTGCTGAAAGTTGCTGAAATTGTTGTTATACGAGCTGAAACGAACCACAACTTAATGAATTTGCTGTTAAAAGTGTTGAAAAAAGTGCCGAAACGTTCTGTTAACAAGCTGAAAATTGCTGTTAATAAGTTTGAAGTGTTGATCTTTCAAGTTTGAAATTCGTTTAAAGATTTGTTGTTCGACTTAATTCGTCAAACGGATCACTTTCGAGCCAAAGGCGGTTTGGACATTTATGGAAATTGAATTTTAAACGGGCAAAAATAAAAGTTTGGGTGAAAGTTGAAAGCTCGCGTGAGGGCGAAATGTGGAACTTTGTTTGGAAAATTGGTAATTGACTCAAAGTGGTGATTTGCAAAGTTGTTTGAAGTTTGGTTATTTGGCTATTTTTAGTCAATCGGGCCAAAACGAAAAGATTTTTATCGAAGTTTTTTTTCGGTGAAATTTTTTACCAAGATTTTAGCCAACGTGAGTGTGATTTGTTCAAGGAATATTTTGGAGAAATTTTGTTTCCGGGTCATCTCATATGTTCATTTGTTTGAATTTTAACTGCAGGTGGCCTTTTTGTAATTACCTACAGTGGCAGTTTGGAAATATTGCTGCAGTGGCAGTTTTGTAATATTGCTGCAGTGGTAGTTTTGTAATAACTCAGCAGTAGCAGTTTGGTAAATACTGTGAAAATACAGGCTGAAAGTTTGATTCGGTCAAAGATGTCATTTGATCAAACTTTTCAATGGGTTAAAGTTTGATTCGGTCAAAGATGTCATTTGAAGTTGTGGTCAAGAAATTTTTTCGATTTTCGTTTCAGTGCTCAGCTCGTGTATTCGTTAAAATTCAGAGACAACGACTTGTTATTTTTCAGTTGTTACAAAATTGATCGTGCGTGCCAGTTTATCTTCTAATGGGATAGAAGTTCCAAAGCTTACAAGCATTGCTGATCTCATGGATTGGAAAGTTCATTTTGAAGAATATATCGGTTTGGTTAATAAAGATTTGATGATACCGATAAAAGAAAGGGCTTATTATGTTCCGAAGTTGGATAAACTACTCCCTCGAGGTTTGCCAAAGCGAGTTTCAGAACCTTATTCTTGTGAACAAGCTGCGATGAGCGTGCACAGAAAGCATTTACTATACTTAAATCGGCAATACCATCTAATGTATTATATGCACTCAATGAATCTAAAGGAGAATTCAAAAGATGCGATAATTCATATGAGATATGGATTTCTCTTTATCGAAAATATGCTCTCGTTTATAAACGTCTTAAGCCCGCGTTTGATATATTCAAGCACTTGCTTGATGAAAGTCTACTGGTGATGATTGAGAGATTTCTGGATCTGTTGAAGGCATTGGATGAAAACACAACTCGTGTATCAGATGAAAAGATTAAAGAGAGATTGTTCGACATTCTTTATGGTCAAGATTCAGGAGTTATTCTTAGAAAGATTTTTCAACATCATCATCTGAATCTACTCAGACATCAGCGGTGAGTGATGAGATTTCGTCAGTGGAATATTTTGATTATGAAGTGGATGATTGGTGGTTAATGCATTTAAAGAAAGCTCATGTTGATGAGGGTTGGTCTATGCTTGCAGATGAGATATCCAAGACCACCTTATCAATGAATGTTGATAAAGATCCTAATGCGATGTAGATTATCATGCCTACCCAGGTGATTCTTCCTGATAATCTTTATGAATCTTATGATTCCATGCCAACGTCACCTGAGGTATCTTCTAAACTGTCTGACTTGTTCGCTTGTGAAATTTGTGCTAAGAATTTAAATTCATCTGTTGTTGATGAAACTCAGAAAATTGATTGTTCTCAGTGTGGTGAATACAAGTCTAAACTTGAATCGATTCGTCACCACAATGAGCAATTAATATTTAATTTAACATGTATTCGTGACAACTACAGACAAGCACTTGAAAATGATAAAAAATCTAAAGATAAGATCGAGGCTTTGTCGAATAGTAATCATGATTTTAAAGCTGATGTTGGGTGTAAATTAATAATCATCGAAAAATAGTTTCAAAAAAATTTTGGAATTGAGAACCAAAATAACTGAGCTTGAAAATGAGGTGCTGGAGTTAAAGAATAAATTGGATAAATTTTGAAATTCATCTTTTCTGCTCAATGAAATTATTGAAGTTAACAGCAATCACCAAAAGGGTGGTAAAATTGGTTTAGGGTTTGTTGAAATCCCTCGTCCTTTTCAAAATGATTACACCATACGACCAGGCACGGTAGATCTAAAAGAAGTGGACACTAACTATCCATTGACAGTAGATCCTCCTGTGTCTATTAGTCAGGTTAAAATAATCAATGAGGAGAAATTTAAACCAGTTGATCCAAAGACGACTGTTAAAGAGAAGACTCAAATTGCCTAATGCTTTTAACAAGGTTTCTTTGACTTTTGGGCAATTTGAGACACTTGAACATAAAGCTAAACAACAAAGAGTTTATCTTAATTCTTTGTTAAAGTTTCCTGAAAAGTCTCACAGTCCTTACAATGTTAAAATTTTGAGACAAACTGTTACTAGCTTGGAAACCAAAGATTCCATCAACTGTTGCTGATCATGTTGAGGATACTGGTCGACCTAAGACTATAGTCTGGGTTCTAGTTTCTCATTAAATTGTCTAGTTTTTGTGTAGGGATACCCAAGAAGATCTATCAAGGACACATGGATTGTTGCTAAATCAAATTTGTTGATAGTGAATTATTTCGGCATATTAGTTTTGTTTAGTTTGATTTGATTGTTATTTGCAAAGATTTAAAATTCATAAAATTTTCAATCGGTAAACTTGTTCACCATTCATATTTTTAAAAACGTAAGATTTCTTTTTGATGAACAAGATCTTCAAAAGATTTATACATGTTGGAATATCGTTTTTTCATTTTTTCATAATTTTTCTGAAAATTTTTTTTTATGGTTTATATTTTTAGGGGAGAAAATCATAAAAATACAAAAATAGTGTGTTTTATATCTGAAAAAAATATAAAAATACAAAAATATGTTGTTAATTTTGAAAAATATAAAATTTGAGAAATGTGATCAATTGCGGACCTAACACATGAATAAACTAGTCTAAAAAGTATGGTAAGATCAATTGCATGATTTGTATGATATGCTTAACAGATCGTATAAGAGATGAAAAGATATAAACCTAAATGCTTGCCAAATCTAGTGGTGTTACATCTTGATGCATAGTTAATGTAACGCCCGCACTCTTGAGTTATTTAATAAAATAATATAAGTTTTATTTAATCATGTGTCATGTGTTGATATTTAATTTAATTAAATAATAATAAGATGAAAGGATAAGATTAAGGTTGTTCATGGACCTAGAATGATTATGGGCCTAAAGCCTATGGGCCTAATAGTATATAAGTCCTAAACATTCCCTAAAACCCTCATTCTTCCATCTTGTCTCCACACACTCAAAACACGCACAAACATCTTCCTCACATTCTGGCCAGATATGAGCCCAAACCGTAACGAGTTGTGTTAGATCTTCACCTAAACAACAAGGAACAAAGCACTAATCCCGTATCTAATCAGATTTGACGCAAAATGAATAAAAAATGTACGCTTTAATAAAAAAAGGTTGAGTGTTTGAGGTCGGTTTGCAATAAAAATTGGTATAGTAGTAGATCAGGGTGTAAGAAGCTAGAAAAATATAAACCTGATAAGCCGCGAGTTAGCGGGTTTGATATGAGATGAACGATTAACGTTTAGGCTGTGTAAAAATCAAGTAGACAAAGTTGAAACGGCTCAAAACCCATTACAAAGGTAAATCGGGTCATAAAGAAGGGTCACGGAGGAAAATGGTTGAAAAATGGCTAAAAGGAAGAAAACCCCAAAACGGATCGCATACAGAAGAATCGCATTGCATAGCCATGGCGATGCAATTCATTTAAGAAATGGAATGCGATTCATTTTCCATGCGATGCGATTCATTTTCCATGCGATGCGATTCATTCCCATGCGATGCGATTCATTTGTTCCATGTGATGTGATTCATTTGCTCCATGCAATGCGATTTAATTGCCATGCGATGCGATTGGATACTCCATGCGAATCGATTGGATTTTTCCATGCAATGCGATTGGATTTTCCTCCATGCGATGCGAATGGATTGCCCCCATGCGATTGGTTTTGTAAAAGACTCATTTTTCTGATGAAACTTTAATAAAGGCTTGTTAAGGGACTGCCGCCCCTAGACCCCACTACCAGGGGCGCTGCCCCCTGGACCCGTTCGTTAGGGACTTCGTTAACCTAGAAGTATAATTTGTTTATAAGAAGTTAATTAATACTTGTAACTATTACATAGTTAGCCGTGCACAGCTAAGGAAGGGCATTACACTTAACTCCGAGAGCACCGACTACAGGTGAGTTCTAGCCCTTTTCTGTGTTATGTTTTGGGGGCGATGTGCATACTACGATGTTTTAGATAATACTCTTACCTTAAGTGGTAAGTGTATGTACCATCTCGGATTTTTCGTATCTGTTTAAACCAATTTGGGAACATAATTCGGATCTTTCAAACTATTTAAAACTTGTATTTATTGGTATTTAACTTGGTTTAACTTATTTTATAATTTCATAACTTTCAATTATGTCAAATAGCCCTTAGAAACCTTTAAAATCACTTAAAACGGCTAAAAATCGCATTTTCGGAAACTACACGGACTAGTTTTGCCAATTCTTTCCTATTTTTGATTAAATTAACGAAACTTAAACTCCAAGAAATGTTATAGCTGGTCCAATTTTGCTTTCTTGGTGTCCAAGCCAAATTTTGTTAGCTATTGCATTAGATTTTCTCATTAAATAACTTATTTTGTTTCCTAATCGAGCGAATTACTTCATAAACAAGTTATAACCTATTATATTTAATCAAAATACATATATAAATCCTAATAACTACTGATTTCCAGCCATCAACCCTATATCCCACGAAATTCCCATTCCCTATATCAATTTCATAAAGTATGTTCAAGTTCTTTCATCTACGGTTTGACTTTCAAGCTTCAAGACCCTTTGACCTCGATTATCTCTTGTTCCATTCATCGTTAGGGTAAGTTGTCTTCTTCAATATTGTAGATTTTTATTTGTAGAACAAAAGCCCTCAATCAATTTTGCCGATTGAGGGAGTCTCGGTGGTCAATTGGACTCAAACCCGTTTAAGGGCATAATAGTCAACAACTTTGACCAATCAATTTCTCATGCTTCTGGTCAGAACCAACATTTGGTCCAGAAGACTTTTATTTTCATAACGAAATTTTAAGGCTACTAATCAAAACCCGACTTCAACATAACTAGAGTTCTACTCTATCGTTTGGATTGATTCCAGCGGCATTAAGTTCGTTTTTATTTATAGTTTCATATCACAAAATTTCAAGTTCTGATCATTAATCTCGTTTGACGCGTATTGGACGACTCGCTTATCCGTTGACTCGTTTATTCTTAATTATACTCGATGCCTTTCAACTAAGGTGAGTTTTATCATTCCCCTATTTTACTTAGTTTTCTAAAACATTTTGGGGACATATGCGTATATCATACTATATATATACATACCTATACATATATATCAACAAATAGCAAACGTGTAATTGTGTGTGATTAATCAAATCTACTTGGTATGTGCTTATTTGTCTTTGTATGCAATCGTTTGACATATCTCCTTGGAGAGGGTTCTCATTCTATTGACCACCGCCCGATTCGCTTGGCAACGGTCTTATTCTATTCATTTGCTCATGGTTGATTTACCGACGCCCGATTCGCTTGGCAATGGTTTAATCGACAACTTATTTGCTTACGGTTTGATTTCATTACCGCATTTATTACGTTTTGCTTATTTATTATATTAACATTATTTTGGGTGTCAAAACTTGGTGGTAAACTTACTCAACATGTTTGTTGACAAAACTCCATTTTTTACGCATATGCAGGTTGCCTGAGTTGAAGGATGGACACTTAGAAAAACCTTAGAGTTATATTAAAGACAAACTTGAATTTAAATGATTGTACTTATTTATTTGAATGGTTTTGTTGTATTTGGTTTTTGTGTGTATTATTTGAATAAATATAATTAATTAGATATTGTCATTTATAATTATGATAGTATCTTCGAGCTGTGAGCAATCGGATCACGCCCCGGCATTTCCGCCTTAGGTTGGGGTGTGATAGTGTATATAAGATGATTATTTGTGTATGTTGTTGGACGATATAGAATGATTAATTAGTATGCACGTAGTTATATATACTTATATTTGAAGGTAATAAGGTATGTAACGAACATATGTATGGTTGTATCGTTGTATGGTACGAGGATGGGTACCAAACCCTAAAAATTCCGAGGTATAGAGGGCATCAGACCCTAATAATATCCGAGGTATGGAGGGCACCGGACCATAATAATATCCGAGGTATGAAGGGCACGGAACCCTAATAATATCCGAGGTATGGAGGGTACTGGACCCTAATAATATCCGAGGTATATAGGGCGAAATGCTCTTTAAAACGAATGAGTATAAGAAAGTAATGTAAGTATAGAAATTGTAAAGAAGAATGACAGAAAAGAAAAGTATGTATGTACGTAAATATGTTTGAAAGAAATATTAGTAAGTAAAGTACGAAATACTTACTCCGTATATGTATAAGTAAGGACGTGAAAGTAATGTATGTAATTTGATTAACTACAACTCACTCAGCGTAGCTGACTTTTAGTATGCATGCAGGTGAGTGAATGAGGCAGGTTGCTTAGAGGAGGATACGTGGCAAATAAATGAAGACTGACATCGAAGATAAGGAAGATTCATGTGTTATTATGTTTAAGTTAAAGACTTATGTTATTTTGCTTAAAACAAGTACTTATGTTATGCAAGAATGATTGATTTTTGATATAATGCTAAATATATATAAATCCCTTGTATATTTAATATAATATTTTATTAGTTTCCGTTCGGTTTTTATTAGAATTTGTATATTACTAACATATTTGAATAATGTAGGTTTCGAGACTTGTTCATGGTTCAAAAGGGCGAAAAAAGAGCTAAAACAACCCAAACCGGTAAACCGGAGCATCAGAATTGAACCGGACCGCATCGGGAAACGAACCGGACCGGTCAGCCCCCCTCATCTGGAGTGCCGCGCGACTGGGAGGCCAAATCCCGCCGCACGGAGCGGCGGGTATCCCGTTTCGCGTATTTTCTTCGGTTTTTATCAGTTTTGGGCCCATGAAACCTATTTAAACACCCCTAAACTTAATCCTGAGCATACCCTACAAACCAGAGCCGAATTTGGAGTTTCCTGGAGCTTAGGATTGCAATATTTGGTGGGTTTGAAGGCTAGGAATCAGCCGGCTAAGTGCTTATCATCCAAGAACGAAGACCACGGGTTTTATCGCCTTTAATCTTCCGTTATTATTTATTTTCGTCATGATTTCGTCTATTATTGTTTTGTTTGATTTTAAGATGCTAGGCTAAACATTATAGACTGCCTAGGCTTATGATGAACTTTTGTTGGCGTTGGTTTTGACTTGGGTTTTATTATCGTTTTGGTTTATGAACTAGTAAAAGGTTTAATTATATTGAGTTGTTGCGTATGTGTGCTTGAGGTTGTTTTAATTAAGTTTTATTATTCCATAGTTGCCTTGATTATTGTTTGTCATTATGATAGGTCGCTATTAGGTCAATTACTTTGTGTTCTTGATTATTTTATGATTGATATGCATTAAGATCATAGGAATAGTATTAGTTAATCAAATAAACCTAAGTGTGCTGCTAACCTAAATAGCTGTAAGGTGCTAGGTTATTGATAGGTCTTTGTTGATCAGGATTGCTAGATTTAGTTCTTCGTAAGGAGTCCGTCTAGGTTTGATCGGTTAACTTTGTCTATCGAGTCAATTGAATATATTAGACTGCCTTTGATTTCCACGCTGTAAGGTAGGATTTCGTATAAAGGAACTAGTTTGTAATCAATTAGGTGACCGTAAGGAAACTTGATTTTTAATACTGGTGTGCGTTAAAACTTATTAGAAATCCATAGGTGTCTCTTGAGAAGGGTCAGGGGTCCTGTTCGGGTTTTCTCTTAAGCGTCTATTTTACGATCCCAGTTCCATAACTAAGTATTATCCCAGGTTAATTGATAACTGCAATTTAGAGGATTCTAGCCTAGGTAGTTATCTTGTCATCATTTGAATTAAGTCTAGGGTTAAGTCGTTTTTAAGTCTTTAGTTTTATTAATTAGTTTAATTTTAGTTTTTAAGTAAAACCCCCTAACAATAATAGATAAATAGTCGTGTCTGTAGTTAAGTCTGAATTTAGCTAGTTAACGTAATTTAAAGAGTCCCGTAGGTTCGATATCCGGACTTACTTAGCTATACTAGAGTCGATCGGTTCACTTGCAGGTTAGTAGTTTAGTTAAGTTTAAGAGTATAGAATTTATTACTTAGTGTCTAGATTAGTGTGTTTTTATATAACTACTTTTAGCACATCAATTTTGTATTCCGTGTATGGTTTTAATTAACTCTGATTATTGAACTATGTGAATGTGTAAATCCAACACGACCAACGGTAGGGTCCCGGGAATTGGGCCTTACAATTAATATCTATATAAAGTACCAAAAAGTTTAAAGATTGTTACGTGTACATGCGTTATTTTTGCAAAGAAATTCATCTTATTTTTCTATTCATTTTGCAAAGAAATTCATCTTTATTTTTGTTCAAATCTTGGATTCTCTATAACGTGATATTCGTATCCGACCTGAGAGTTAAGATTTAGATACTCTACTTTATTTTTCTTTTTATTTGTTAAAATGGAACCTTATCTGCATGTAGATATACCGAACTTAACGGAAAATTTTAACCTTCTGAGTTATTTTCTATTTTTTATTTTTGCATGAGTCACAGCTAATCATTTTTAAGAAAGGAAAAGTATATAAATGTGAAATTCACTGTATAAAATGATAAAAAATTGTATCTGATAGGTTGGATCCACATGAGATTTGTGCTTAATTGAACCTTAATACGTATCGTAAAGTGATGTGCTGAAAGCGGTCTATAAAATATTAACCTAACCTAGACTCTTCTAATGCTAGACCACTAGAAAGGCAAGTGTACCTATCAAATGTAGTAAAAGCCTAATGAAGTCAGGATATCGAACCCAAAAGACACTAGCGACACCTAAACTAGACTCTAACTAATAACTTAACTAAATAGATTTAATTGTTTTTTTCTTTTTTATTTATTAACTATAACTAAAAAATACTTAAACTAAAATTAACACTAGACACTGACAATGACAAACTTCAACTCTATGACCTATACAAACTCAAAGATGGGAGAAGCACTACCTAGGTTTAGAATCCTACTTGTGAATCTTGGATTTCTCTCGGCTATGGAAACATGGAACTGGGATCTTAAAATACGGCACCCTTAGACAACCTAAAGGATCCCTGATCATTCTCCGAGTGTCACCTAAAAGGAAACCTAGGGGGCGTGTAAACTTACCGATTAGTCGGATTACCTCTCAGTCTCTCCAACAATACTAAAGTACCCTAAAAGATGGATTACCGTCAGTCTCACTATCTCAATACACCCTAAAGTGCAAGGGGTAACCTAAGAGCAATCGATATGACACATAATTACAATGAAACTAGGGAAATCTAGGAAACCTTTTGTTAGAGCGTTCTAGCCTAAACGCCTAATCCCAAGGACAATCCGACTATCTATTACCTCTCAGTCTCTAGATAGGTAGAATATAAAAATCTTAATAAATCACCAACCAATGTTCCTATGGATTACTACGTCTAGTAAAACCATAAAATAATCACAAACACACAGTAAGCGACCTAAATATGCGTCTATAACTGAAAGACTTTCAACAAGACACATACGGAACAAAGATCAATAATAAATCAAAATTATATATGCAAGCACATTAAATCAATTATAAAAAGATTCTTTACTTTAATATTAATCCAACAATAAAAACCAAAAACCAAGAAAAAATCCGCAAGTCACAAAGTAATCTTCAAAAGCCTAGGTAGCTAGGGTTTTAGCCAATCATAATCAAGAACAAGATAAAATAAATAGGTCTAAAAACTGAATTCATAAAGAAAACAATAAATTCAAACCTGAAAATAATATTTATATGAGTAGATATTAATCTTTCTTGCTCTAGTTGAATAACCCCTGCTTGCTTCCCTCTCCTTGTGGCTGGCCTTCAAAACCTCCAATCGGCTAAATCCTCTCTGCCTTTGTCGGTGGCAGTAGGGTAAAAACCCTCCTGACTGCCGTCCCCTTTCATAATTATTGACGCCTCATATATACACACATGTCGTGTAGGTTCTTTTGCAACCTAGGAATGCGGCCCACATTTTCTTCAATAAATTGATCATTTGGCCCAACTTGAAATTCACTTATAAATATATGTTGATGCGAGCTACTGTCCAAAACAATATTGAACAACTTTTGTTTGAAACATGTATTTTAATACTAAAAATAAAAACAAATCAATTCACTTTATTATAACAATCTAGAACCACAGTAACATATAAATATTATTAAAGTTACGTATTATAAATAAAAACATAATAATAGTGATTCTAATATTTAAAAGTGACTTGAATATTTATTCATTAACTGAAGTTAGTATAAATACTCCGCTTTAGCCCGTTGTCTCATTAACTTTTGAACTCACACATGAACCAAGTAATAATAATATTCAATAAAAATTTGGCTCAAAAGCACTTAAAAGTGTTAGAAATATTTATAAAATGATAAGTACATTTTAGAGAACATCATAAAGTTACTGCAGGATCTGTATAAAGTTTAAAGAAGATAATTATATCTGCAATCATCGTTGGGTTATGTGCATAATAATGTTGAAATTGAAGTGCAGTATAGGACGTTACTAGTCAATGTGATCCTATACCGCGATCTTTCTCACAAAAATATGTACTGCTTACATTTAGTGTTTTAATTTTCTTTTCGTTATTTTGAGAAAAATATAAAAAGATTTTAGTTGTGCTCTGAAATAAATTTTGAAAAATCAAAAATATTTTGAGTGTGTTTTAGCATAAAGTTTGTAAAAGGCAAAAAGTTTTTTCTATCCAATTTATTTTTGATCTTCGACAAGCGATACACATTTTCAAATGTTTTTTGCCGTGTTACAAAATTGTTTTCACCATTACACATTCTTTTTCATACATTTTGTGCTCAAATGCTAAATCAAGATAAACTTTACGGTTTTTTGATGAAATGTGTTGATTGACTGTAGTTATGATATGAGTGATGATTTTTCAATCCTTGAATCTTCTCAAGATGGTGAATTGAAGGTATGGCAGAGTATTCAAGTTAATGGGAGTGAAGATGCTGATCATGTGTACAAGCTTGATACTAATAAAGATCGGAGACGTACAACTAATGCCAATGGGGAGTTTGTTAGTGCATTTTCTTCATGGCATTTTATGTATAAAGACACACGTGAAGACCAACTGAAAGTGACAAAGACTAAAAGTTAATGAACTCCAGCAATTGTCAAGGGGGAGTCTGTTCGTACATGAAATGTGACAAGTGCTGAGAGTTAATCCCGACTAGTCATTTGGTCTTGAAATGTTGTTTATATGGTTATTCATTAGAAGTGTGCCATTGTAACGATTGAGAAGCTTGCATGGCTAGCGGATGATGAATGATTGGAATGCATATGGATAATGAATGAGTGTTTGGATATTCATGTAACGAATGTGCATGGCATATGTAACAAATGGAAGGGCAACTAATGAGAAACAATCAACTAACGAATGGGAGCATGTCATGCTTAACGAATGAGGATTATCAAGGAACGAATGAGTGCTACAGTTCACGAAGGAGCTTGTCTTAGTATAAATAGTTCACATTTTGTTTAGTTAGTAAGTTACGGAGAGTTACAACCGTTCACTTTACGAGACACTGAATTGTACCATTACTTTGTCGAAATTTCTAATGAACTTCAACAAGTTATGATTTACATCTTATGTACGTTCTCGGTCGTTTTCGTTCACCGATTAGTACTGAAATGCACCGAAACAATCACCGTGCGTTTTGATTTCGTAGATCAATATGGAGTTAATCGATCCTCATCGAGAAAAACAATATATATAGGGGTGAGATCAAATGAAAACTTCTCATAAAAAGAAACTTAAATGTAAGTCCCCATTCTCGGAAGCCCTACTTTGGCGTTGGATTTACAAATAAACACAGTTCTAAAATCAAAGTTAATAAAAAACCTTTCGCGGAATACATAATATTAAACATTCTTATGTAACATAAGTGTTTGTTTTTAAACAAAATACATTAAGTCTTAAAAGGTAACGTAAACGACACGTGAATCTTCTTTTCTTCGATGCCAGTCTTCACTTTGTTGCCACGTGTCTTCCCTCAAGCAACCCGTCGCATCCTATTCACCTGCGTGCATACTAAAAGTCAGCTACGCTGAGTGAGTTCTAGTTAATCAATTAACATACAATACATTCATGTTCTTACTCATACGTGTCCGGAGATACGTATTTTGGACTTTACTTACTATTACTTCTTTCATTCTTGCTTTACATACATACATTCATTCGTGCTCTCATACTTTCATTCTTAATCCCCTATGCTATAACATAGGCTACACCATCTCTACCATCATAGATATTATTAGGGTCTGGTCCCTTCTGTCTCAGATATTATTAGGGTCTGGTCCCTTCTGTCTCAGATATTATTAGGGCCTGGTCCCTTCTGTCTCAGATATTATTAGGGTCTGGTCCCTATGTCTCAACTAACCATACAACCATACCTGTCTCTTCACTCTTTCATACATTTATTTTCATACGTGCATACTATACATATCTTCTAATCATGTATATAAATATATATATATATATATATATACACATACATACATATTCATTCGTATAAACATTCTATCATAACATTCAATACTTAATCATACACATATCATACGCGTATCATACACTCTCCACTTAAGGTAAGTGTATTAACAACTATCACATTGGGTATGCACACAGCCCCGAAAACATAACAAATAAGGGGCTAGAAACTCACCTGGAGTTGGTTTCTCTCGCCGTTGATGCTAATGCCCTTCCTTAGTTGTGCACGGCTAACTGTACAATACATTACGCGTGTCAATTATCTGTTACTAGTATCTCTTATATCTATGCTAATGAAACCCTCAGCTAACGGGGGTCATGGAATTTCTCATGGAAGAATTTCTCTTCTCATGGAAGAATTTCTCTTCTCATGAAATTTCTCTTCTCATGGAAGAATTTCTCTTCTCATGGGAAAAATCCATTTTTTTACATCTCTTATTTTTTTGCCATTTTAAAGCTATTTTACTCCGTGACTCTTTATTAGGACCTGATTTTACCCTTTTTATGGGTTTTGAGTTGTATCAACTTTGTATACTTGTGTTTTATGAGGTCCGAACATCACCTTTTTGTCCTATAACATACCCGTGAGGTTATAACTCCCCAAGTTTATGTTTTTCTTACATTTCACAGCCCGATCTATCATCCTATCAGTTTGCATGTCGAAACCGACTAAAACTTAACCATTTAAACCGAAACCTACCTTTTGCTTCGGGTTCGGTTCGGATCCGAGACGACTCGAGGATCTGGACGTGATTCTTGTTACTTGAAGACACTTGAACACCAAGATCTCCTTACTTTAACCCGGATTTGGATTCGGGTCTTAAGAGAGAATGTGTGTGTTCTTGAGTGGGTGTGTGTGATGAAAGGAAAGAAAAGTGGCGAAAGGAAAGATGGGTTGGATTATATATATGGGGGCTATGGGCCCTACATCCCACTAACAATTCCAATTCTTATCCAAACACTTTAACACCCGACTAACTTAATGACACACAGTTAATAACAAAACTTTATGTTATTTATTATTTAACAAAAGTTGGATGTTACAGGTCTACCCTCCTTAAAAGAGGATTCGTCCTTGAAACCTAACTATTACAACTAAACAAACGCGGGTAAAATTTGTGCATCTCTTCTTCAACTTCCCAAGTGGCATCTGATCCCTTGTGGTGCTTCCATATCACTTTCACTAGGAGAATCACCTTACGACCAAGCTGCTTTTCCTTGTGGTCCACTATCTCGATAGGCTGCTCAACATAGTTCAACTGTTCGTCCACCTCGATATCCAGCAATGGCACGTGGGACGTGTCATCCGTTAGACATTTTCTCAAGTGGGATACATGAAAGGTAGAGTGAATTACTTCTAGCTCTTCAGGTAGATCTAGCTTGTAAGCCACATCACCCATACGGGCCACGATTTTGAACAGTCCTATGTACCTTGGACTTAACTTTCCCCTCTTTCTAAAATGTATAATCCCTTTCCAAGGCGAGACCTTAAGCATCACGTGGTCTCCAACACTAAACTCAATCGGCCGTCTCCGCTTGTCGGCATATGACTTCTGACGATCTTGCGCAGCTTTCATTCTTGCCCTGATTTGATCAAATCTTGAGTAGGTTTCTTGCACAACTTCCAAACTATCAATCTCCTTCTGACCGATTTCTCCCCAACACACAGGAGTTCTACAACTTCTACCATATAACATCTCGAAAGGAGGCATGCCAATACTTGAATGATAACTGTTGTTGTAAGAGAATTCTGCCAAGTGCAAATGATCATCCCAGCTTCCTCTAAAGTCTAACACACATGCACGTAGCATATCCTCAAGGGTTTGGATAGTCCGCTCGGACTGTCCATCTGTTTGAGGATGATACGTCGTGCTGATGTTCAGTCTTGTTCCCACGGCTTTGTGGAACTTCTTCCAGTATCTTGAAGTAAAGCGGGTATCCCTGTCTGACACAATCGATAACGGCACCCTATGCTTTGAAACCACTTCCTTAACGAACATGTATGCCAACATTTCTGACGAGATGGCCTCTCGTATAGGCAGAAAATGAGCACTCTTCGTCAAACGGTCCACAATCACCCATATGGTATCGTAATTTCTAGCTGTACGTGGTAGCTTAGTTATGAAATCCATGGTGATGTGTTCCCACTTCCATTCCAGTATCTCTAGAGGCTGAATCTTTCCATACGGTTTATGGTGCTCTGGCTTGACCTGCAAGCAAGTCAAGCACTTGCTGACATAATCTACAACCTCGTTCTTCATACCCGGCCACCAATAGTCCTTCTTCAAGTCTTGGTACATCTTAGTAGATCCTGGATGAATCGAGTACCGCGACTTATGGGCCTTGTCTAGGACCCGATCTCTAAGATTCCCATGACGAGGAATCCACATCCGATCAAATCTGGTCTTTACGCCATGAGTATTGTCTATCAACTCGTTCTGCTGCCCAAAAATCCTTTCTTTCTTCATTAGCCCTTCATCGGCTAACACTTCCATCTGCACCTTGCTGATCTCTTCAAAGAAATCTGAATTGATGATCAACTTATAAGACTTCACTGTCGCGATGACTTTTGCGTTCTTCCGGCTTAAGGCATCAGCAACCACATTAGCCTTTCCCGGGTAATACTTGATATCACACTCATAATCCTTTATCAGTTCTAACCACCTTCTCTGCCTCATATTCAACTCTTTCTGCTTGAAGAAGTACTTCAAGCTCTTATGATCTATATATATAGTACACTTGGTACTATACAAGTAGTGCCTCCAAATCTTGAGAGCATGCACTACAGCTGCTAATTCTAGGTCATGCGTCGGGTACGTGCTTTCGTGAACTTTCAACTGTCTAGACGCATAGGCTATGACCTTCCCTCGTTGCATCAACACGCAACCTAACCTTTGATGCGGGGCATCAGTACAGACTACCAAATCCTCTTCACCATCAGGCAGAACAAGGATTGGAGCCTGTGTGAATCTCTTCTTCAGTTCTTCAAACGCCTCTTCCTGCAACTTACCCCAACTGAACACCACAGTCTTTCGGGTCATACCGGTCAACGGTGCGGTTATCTTGGAGAAGCTCGGAATGAATCTCCGATAGTAGCTAGCTAACCCTAGGAAACTGCGTATCTCGATCGGGTTTCGCAGAGTCTTCCAATTCTTTATCACTTCAATCTTAGCTGGGTCCACAGTAATCCCCTCGGGATTGATTATGTGACCTAAAAACTGTACCTCTCGCAGCCAATATGCACACTTTGAAAACTTAGCAAACAACTTCTCCTTCTTCAAAACTTCCAATACTTCCCTCAGATGCTTAGCATGGTCAGACTTGCTTTTCGAATAAATCAATATATCGTCAATGAAAACGATAACCGTCTTGTCTAACATCGGACGACATACCCTATTCATCATGTCCATAAACGCTGCGGGAGAATTGGTCAGGCCAAACGACATCACGAGGAACTCGTAGTGTCCATACCGCGTCCGAAACGCTATCTTAGGGATGTCTACTTCTTTCATCTTCAACTGATGATAACCCGACCTGAGATCTATACGCGAGTACCAGCTTGCACCTTGTAACTAATCAAACAAGTCGTCAATCTGTGACAACGGATATCTATTCTTTACCGTAAGCTTATTCAGCTCATGATAGTCTATGCACATTCTCATACTTCCATCTTTCTTCTTAACAAACAACACCGGCGCGCCCCACGAGGAAACACTCGGCCTTATAAAACCTTTGTCAAGGAGTTCTTGTAGTTGGGACATTAACTCTTTCATCTCGGACGGCACCAGACGATAAGGTGCTTTCGCGACAGGCTGTGCTCCTGGTATTAACTCTATATGGAATTCTACCTCACATTCCGGCGGCAACCCCGGAAGGTCCTCAGGGAACACTTCGGGATATTCACACACTACTGGAACATCTTTCACATCTTTCGTCTCGGCCGTAGCTTTGACAACATACGCCAGGTAGGCACTGCACCCTCGCCTTAACAAACCCTCGGCTTTTATCATCGAAATGACGTTAAGCCCTGAACTTTCTCTATCACCATAAACCGTTACTATACCACCATCCGAAGACTTTAGTCTTATCAATCTGCTCTTACACACTATCTGAGCCTCAAATTCAGACAGCCAATCCATCCCCAATACTACATCGAATCCTCTTAAGGTCATCACATACAAGGTAGCAGGGAATTCGTGTCCTTCCAACTCTATCTTACAACTTTTAACCATTCTCATAATTTTAACCGAGGTCTCACTAGCGGTTTCTACCATAAAAGTTTCAGGCGCACGACAACATTCCATCTTAGTTGTCTTACAAAACTGGGTAGCTACAAAACTCCTGGTCGCACCTGAGTCAAACAATACGGAAGCGTAAATGCCGTTTACTAGAAACGTACCTGTCACGATGTCTGGAATTTGTTTGGCTTGTTCTTGTGTCAACATGTAGGCTCTGGTCCTTGGCCTAGCCTGTTCAGCATCCTTTCTTCCGCTTCCCCCAGTTTCACCTTCAGTACACTCCCTTGCCAAATGACCCGTCTTGCCGCACTTGTAACAAGCGGGCTTGGCATTGCAATCTGGAGCATAATGCCCCACCTTCCCGCATCTGTAGCATGCATTCGATCCCAATCGACACTCACTGCCATGAAATTTTCCACACTTGCGACAAACATCAGCACCCTTTCCCCACTTGCACTCTCCACCGTGCATCTTCGCACAAGTCTTGCACGGCTTCTTCTCCCATACCTTATGCTTCTTCTCCTTGGGGTTCCACAACTGGGTACCGGGTCGCTTAGCGGGAGCAACCCACTTCTTCTCCTTCTTCTCTTCCACCACCACATCATCCACAGCCAGGTCATCATAAACCATTTCTGCAAGTTCGACCGCATAATCAAAAGTAGCAGGTTTACTAGCCCGGACAAAGGTGCAGACATTTTGCGGTAGTCCCCTCAAGTAGCACTTGATCCTCTTAGCCTCTGAGTTCACCATATCAGGCACGAGTCTTGACATACGGTTAAACTCGGTAGTGTACTCACGGAGTGTCATCTTCCCCGCCCTCAAATTCAGGAACTTCATCTCCGCCCTCTCAATTTCAGCATCCGCACAGAACTTCTTCATGACCATCTCCTTCAAGTCTTCCCATTTCATAGCCTTAATCTCAGCGGCGGTCTTCCTCTGATCAACAGTTTCCCACCAGAACATCGCTTCATCCTCAAACGACTGGGTAGCAAAACCCACGGCTTGGTTGGGGCGGCACTCACTAATCCGAATAACCTTGTCCATTGCAGTTATCCATTGGAGAGTAGCGATTGCATCCCCTGTACCAGACAGCTTTGGCGGGTCACAAACCTTAAACAACCTATAGCTGCACCTACCTCGGCCTTTCTTACCAACCTTGACCTTCACAGATTGATCTTCACGTGATTCCTCTTTCTCAGTCTCTTCACCCTTCTTACTGCTTTCCCCTATCCTCTCAGCGGTTCCTGCACGACTCTCAGTTGACTTTTCCTGTTGCTAATTCTGCACTGCAGCAGCTACTGCCTGAGTAATGGCAGCTTGGATAGCAGGGTCGAGCTGATACCCTTCATTTCTCACAGTTAGGCTTCTTCCCTCATCAGACTCGTTAATCGGTTCCTCAGAGGGTACTCGGGTAGTGCGTGATTTACCACGGCGTCTCGAACTCTCTCCTTGCCCAGCATTCTTCTTATTACCAACCATTCGTATTCTATAGGAAAACACAAACGTCATCATTTCAGGAACTATTTAGTACAAGGATAGTAAGGCTAACAGGTAATAACAGTGGCCAGTTATGATTAGCTGATCACGTTACTCTCCATATCCTTTACACTTCCCTTGGTGAGTCCACTTGTGCTAGGTTCTACTTACAACAATTAGACAATCATACATTTCACATCATCACATGTAAACATACATTTCTATATCAATAAATCAAGTTAGCTTTCTTGCTCATTCTTTACTATACACAAGATCAACTTACATAAGGTGATCGCTTCCTAAGCTTGCTTGAGTGACACATGGCATTCTCTGACTGGCATCTTCTTTCTTTTCTTCCTTAAGTCCCATTCTCTGTTCGAGCCTAAGCATGTGGAATGCTTATTTCTCTCGAACTTATGCTCTGATACCAACTTGTAAGGCCCCATTCCCGGAAGCCCTACTTTGGCGTTGGATTTACTCATAAACACAGTTCTAAAATCAGAATTAATAAAAAACATTTCGCAGAATACATAATATGAAACATTCTTACATAACATAAGTGCTTGTTTTTAAACAAAATACATTAAGTCTTAAAAGGTAACGTAAACGACACGTGAATCTTCTTTTCTTCGATGCCAGTCTTCACTTTGTTGCCACGTGTCTTCCCTCATGCAACCCGTCGCATCCTATTCACCTGCGTGTATACTAAAAGTCAGCTACGCTGAGTGAGTTCGAGTTATTCAATTAACATACAATACATTCATGTTCTTACTCATACGTGTCCGGAGATACGTATTTCGGACTTTACTTACTATTACTTCTTTCATTCTTGCTTTACATACATACATACATACATAAATTCATTCGTGCTCTCATACTTTCATTCTTAATCCCCTATGGTATAACATAGGCTACACCATATCTACCATCATAGATATTATTAGGGTCTGGTGCCTTCTGTCTCAGATATTATTAGGGTCTGGTCCCTTCTGTCTCAGATATTATTAGGGTCTGGTCTCTTCTGTCTCAGATATTATTAGGGTCTGGTCCCTCTGTCTCAACTAACCATACCTGTCTCTTCACTCTTTCATACATTTATTTTCATACGTGCATACTATACATATCTTCTAATTATGTATATAAATATATATATATATATATACATACATATTCATTCGTATAAACATTCTATCATAACATTCAATACTTAATCATACATATATCATACACATATCATACGCGTATCATACACTCTCCACTTAAGGTAAGTGTATTAACAACTATCACATTGGGTATGCACACAGCCCCGAAAACATAACAGATAAGGGGCTAGAAACTCACCTGGAGTCGGTTTCTCTCGCCGTTGATGATAATGCCCTTCCTTAGTTGTGCGTGGCTAACTGTACAATACATTACGCGTGTCAATTATCTGTTACTAGTATCTCTTATATCTATGCTAATGAAACCCTCAGCTAACGGGGGTCATGGAATTTCTCATGGAAGAATTTCTCTTCTCATGAAATTTCTCTTCTCATGGGAAAAATCCATTTTTTTTCATCTCTTATTTTTTTGCCATTTTAAAGCTATTTTACTCCGTGACTCTTTGTTAGGACCTGATTTTACCCTTTTTATGGGTTTTGGGTTGTACCAACTTTGTATACCCGTGTTTTATGAGGTCCGAACATCACCTTTTTGTCCTATAACATACCTGTGAGGTTATAACTCACCAAGTTTATGTTTTCTTACATTTCACAGCCCGATCTATCATCCTATCAGTTTGCATGTCGAAACCGACTAAAAACTTAACCATTTAAACTGAAACCTACCTTTTGCTTCGGGTTCGGTTCGGATCCGAGACGACTCGAGGATCTGGACGTGATTCTTGTTACTTGAAGACACTTGAACACCAAGATCTTCCTTACTTTAACCCGGATTTGGATTCGGGTCTTAAGAGAGAAAGTGTGTGTTCTTGAGTGGGTGTGTGTGATGAAAGGAAAGAAAAGTGGTGAAGGAAGGATGGGTTGGATTATATATATAGGGGCTATGGGCCCCACAACCCACTCACAACTCCAATTCTTATCCAAACACTTTAACACCCGACTAACTTAACGACACACAGTTAATAACAAAACTTTATGTTATTTATTATTTAACAAAAGTTGGATGTTACATTAAAAACTCCTAAAACAATTATTTTTAACTTAAAAAAAAATTATAGCTTCTTTTTTTCATTTTTCTTATATGTTGATATTGTTAAAAGAAAAAAAAACCCTCGTTGGTGTAGTGCACATGTGTAATAGTGTGCATTGCATATATGTAAGAGTGTTGCATTGCATAGAGTACAACAATATTGCACATATTTGATACACTATTGTTTATATGAAATATAAGACTAATACACACATCGAATACAGGTTAGTACGTATGTGTAATATAACATTAACGCACATATGCACTACATCGACTTTTATTTTTTTTTATATTTTTTGCATATAATACAACAGCACTCCACATATACAATACACAAATATTGAATATATGCAATTAAACACTATTGAACATAAAAATATATAGTAATACACATGTGTAATACAACAGTATCGTGCAATAATATGTATATGCATTACGTCTTTTTTGTAACCTTTTTTATATTTTTCGGGTGAAGAGTAACACAATATAAGAATATGAAAAAAAACGCAAATTTGAAAATATATTTTTATTTTTAGTCAAAATAATTTCTTTAGGAGATTTAAGTTTTTTCTTTAAGGATGGATTTTCTCTTTATCCTCTCCATATGTGTGGTGTGTATACACTAGTAGGACACCTACGCGGTACGGCGGGATCCGAATACTAAATGCAATATGAATTTGATGTACAAAATGCAAAACGCAAGTTTAATAATGCCAAATTTACGTTGTATAGGAAAATACATATTGCTTGTCACCATACAAGAATGTTTGTAAATCTAAATCACACAAAACTAAATCAATCTCTTTCAAGCTAATCTTAATTGTCGCTTGTGGCAAAAAAAAATTACATGTATGATCTTGGTAAAAGCTCACTTGGCTCTTCTGATTTTTTGGGCCCGATATATAGCTTGCAAAAGCTTCCATTGAAGAAAAGCACTTGCCTTTTGCAATCTAGTACAACCAATAGTAAAAACAAATAATTAAACATAAATAAAAGTGTCATTAGAGCTATGGGCAAAAATATTCGGACAAATCTATTCAGCACCAAAATGCTATTTTCCTATTTTCCACATTTATGCAAACAACCCAATTTTGGGCATCCCCGAATTACCCTTGTTCCATTCCTATGCATTGATGAGAATTATAATTCAATTTAAAATCAACATGTGTTAGTTTCAAATCTTTCACAAACTAAAGAAGTTTCACACAGTACAATCTACTTCAGTTAAGTAATTTATCAAAACCATATACATACTTCACCATATAAGTTAACTGAAATATAATTAGGGGTACTAAATAAGATGTTAGGACCATAATGGTTAGTGCAGTAAAGTGTTAATTATCTTTCAATTCAATTGCTTGAAGACAAGGAACATGATTTGCCCACTTGAGACTAAAAAAAGAAAAATTAAAACGTTTTCACAATTTTCATGAGACCGTTTGAGATAAAAATAAACCAAATCTCCCCGTTTATAAACAAAATGTAAAAATGCCAGCTCTAGCTTATATAGATGATTTAACCATTTTATGATTCGGATTGCGATTTATACTAAAATCTAGTCCAATAAAATCGGACCGTAAGTTTTGATTATGTTTTGACAAGACTTCCAGATTGAACCAGGTTGACCCAAACCAAACCGATACCTTTTTAAAATGGTCCATTTTGACCCGAACCAAATCGACACCTTAAAATGGGCTGTTTTGACACGAACTAAACCAATTCCTTTTGAAATTGATTGTTTTGATTTGAAGCAAACTAATACCTTTCTAATGCTATTCAGGCCAAAAGAATTCCGATCAACCTTAGGTTCAGGTTGGAATGGGTCGATTTTGCTCGTCGTTACTCGTTCTTATGTTTTTCGGTTGATATCGATCTTGTTGTTTACAACACGATACCAAAAAATTAGTTTATTTTGAATAAAACTCAATTTTTAATAGAAGTTATATCGGAACGTTAAGGAAACATATTAAACACAACTACGTATTAGATTTTTTTAAGTTAATGATCACAAGTTATCTGAGACAAATGAAATTAAAATGGTAATTAAATATTGTTATGAGAAAAGACACTTTTGTGGACGTGGCAAATTCTTATTGGCCATATACTATTCATCCCTCTGAAATTGTTATATATAATATAAGTTTAAGAGAAAACAGGCCAAATGGGTCAGAGTCAACAAAACTGTATTTTTAATGCATTTTTCTTGCAAAGTTACTTTAAAACGGTATTGGTATAAATAGTTTTTATAACCATATTTCACACGCTAATACCATAAAAAATAGTGAAAACGACTAAAAGTGACATGATCAACCATGCACATACCGCACCAAAAATTACAGTTTTGATCCAAACCCATCACCCAACATGCAAATAATAATAATAATAAAGAAAAAGCTAATGATTTTGTTTAACTCCCAAGTGTTTCAATAATGCATCTTCAATATCTCGTGATCCACGGACTATACAGGGAGTTGTTCCAGATACCAAAAGATGGTATTGGCCATCACAAAAAATCGTTTTCCAATTTTAAGTAACTATATTTAGATGAAAAAAAAAAACGGTCAAAACATGTTTTTAAATCCGTACCTAGACAGATATCGTGCCATAGCTTCTATCAATTTCTTTCATCCAGATGCATGATTCTCCTATATTTAACAACTAGCTAGTTTTAGAGTAGGTGACACACACGAGATAATTCAAATTATAAAATTATTTATAAGTAAAACAAATAATTACATAACGTATATGAAAAAAATGTATTACATCTATACTTGTATTTATATAATAGGTGCATAAATTAATTTTATTTATATCACAAAATGATTTTTTTAAATGAACTTAATAAAAAAAATACCCGTGCAAAATCGTACACGAGAATGCTTCTTTCTATTGAAAAATTCATTCTCGGTGTCATATATGTATAATTGAAAGAATTTTGGTTATGAACCAATTTCGAAAATAAGACTTCTCATAGGACAGTAGTTCCAACAACTCAGCCTAAATACAAAAGAGGCGCTACCTTTATTGATATATTTATCAATTTACCACCCATCAAAGAAAAGTAAGATATTATATACATTGTAGCAATGGATGCTTTTCAAGAACTATATTTTTCAGAGCTACAACATAAAAAAGATTTTGATAAGTTTCAGAAGGCTTCTCGACTTTGTCATAATGACAACATAAAAAATAAAATGTTAACCCATTCAATTTTGTGAATATTTTGTTTCATTTGAGCATAGTTTTACATGACATGCTTCCCAAACAACGTTCTGATCATCGTTAAAGGAAAAATTATTGTTGACATAAATATTTCAAATTTGTTAAAAGTTAGAAGCATTGATAGGCATGGGGGTGTCATGTTAAAAGTGTTCGCAATTTTTTCTTAAATTTTAATAGTTGAGGGAAAAATAGTCAATTTGCCAAATCCGAACCTTTTGATTATTTCAAAAAAGAGAAAGTGAAGCAACTAATAATGCCATAGAGGATGACTTATAGTGTCTAATAATGCCATAGAGGATGACTTATAGTTGTTATGAGAATAAGATATTCGAATATGAAGAGGATGACTTAGAATTAGGGATGTAGTAATAATGGGGCTGTTAAGCATCCTCTTCATATTCGAATATGAAGAGGATGACTTAATATATATATATGTATATTAAGGGGAAAGTGAATATGGGGCTGTTAAGCATGCAACCTTACATGCGAAACCATCAAAACTACGTCGTTTTGAACAAGAGTTTTCAAAAAAAATTGATTTTATTCTTTTAAATGTTTGTTTCCTTCCATTATTACCAATCCCTAATTTTTTCAGAAAATAATATCAAGTCAATTAAAATCTGGAATTTCACTTTTATTAATTGTTCTTTCAGTTGCTTTAGGAGTTAAGAAAACCTTAAATTGTGTATCTCAATTTAACTTGAAATTTCGCATATGTATAGTAACTGAATTTTCAATTATATTCACAGCATTGTAGATAGGTTTTGCATCTTTGTGCTTTTAATAATTTGATTTTAAAAAATCATCCTAAAATCTTATCTATAAAGATAAGACTTTTACATTTTCTTTTCCTCGTGTCAAAAAGTAACTAATAATAATAAATATAATAATCTAAATTCAACAGTAATTCACAATAAAAAAACATAATTTAATCTTTCTATGGCATTATTAGTTGTTATGAGAATAACATATTCGAATATGAAGAGGATGACTTAGAATTAGGGATGTAGTAATAATGGAAGAAAACAAACATTTAAAAGAATAAAATCAATTTTTTTTGGAAACTCTTATTCAAAACGACGTAGTTTAGAAGGTTTCGTATGTAAGGTTGCATGCTTAACAGCCCCATATTCACTTTTTTCTATATATATATGTGTATATATATATGTGTGTGTATATATATATATATATATATATATATATATTTATATATATAAATGTATATATATATATATATGTATGGGATAAACGAAAATTACTCTTAAAGGGAAAACTTAAAAAATCCTTAAAGAATTATTTTTAACACTATTGCACATATTTGATACACACTATTATATATATGCAATATAAGACTAATACGCGCATTGAATACACATTAATACGTATTTGTAATACAACATTAACACACATATGCACTACATCAACTTTTATTTTTTTTATTTCTTTTGCATATAATACAACACTACTGCACATCTACGATACACAAATATTGAATTATATGCAATTAAACACTACTGAACATAAAAATACATAGTAATACACATGTGTAATACAACATTATCGCACAGTAATACATATGTGCATTACAACGTTTATTTATTTATTTATTTATTTTTATTTTTTCTATTTTTTTCAAGAAATGGGTAACAAAATATAAGAATAACGACAAAAATAAAAATTTGAAAATATTTTTTATTTTAATTAAAAATAATTTTTTTTAGAGTTTTTAAGTTTTCTTTCTAAAATAATTTTTTTTTAATATATATATATATGTATATATATTATGGATGGGCTATTTTAAAAAACTTATAGTGTGCAGGAAGAAATCTTAACCATTGGATTGGGTGTTTCAATGGTGGTCACTATTGAAAGTTGTTATAAATCATGGTTTGCTATATTTAATTGCTACATTAAAGGGAATCAAGGGCAAAATAGTCCATATTGTTGTCAAATGCTTCTCAATGTCAAGTCCTACAGTTTAGCAATCATATTAACTACTCCTCTCTCCCCAAATTCGTAAATTACGAAAACTTTCAAAATCAGAAACCAAGGTGTGTTTATCTTCTTCCTCAAAATAGCAACCTAACAAAATTATAGCAACATTAGCGCTAAATCATAGGAATGCAATATAATCAAGTCTGTTGAAGTGTTTTATCTTTTCGATTTACAAAATAGGGTCTGGTAATTAATCTGATATTAAATATGTTTAAAAATAACTGTACAATAACCCGATGTATGAAGTATAAGATGATAAGATGAAGAGAAAGAATCCATCAAAACAATATTTGAAAGGAACACATTAGAAGATAAACATGAACAATAACATAGTTGATAAATTTAAGAACCTAAAACACAATAACATTACTTAATATACTATAAACATTATAATATTTTCAATGAACTAAAACACTATACATGATTTAATGAGCAAAAACACTATAAACAAGCAATAACGTAAAAAAATAAAACACAAAATTCTTAAACGTCATGAACTAAAACACTATACATTTTCTTCAAATACATGTGAATCTTTTTTTATAACCTTCAAGGCCTTCGTATATTTAGTAGCCGAGGAAAAAAAAATCCCAACTATTATAACATAGCTAAAAAATCATACTATTATCCATTTAATAAACAACTTACAAAAAATTAAAACCCTATGACATGAGTATATTACCTGTGTGAAATTTAATCCATCATCTGCCAATTTCATTAGATACAGAAAATAAGGTGGTGTTTGTTTTTTCATAAAAGAGCTTCCTGACCTCTTTTGTCTGCGCCGCGCAGACCACGCGCAGACATTGCTCTCTGCAGACTGTTTGTTTTCTTGAATACGTTTCATTAAAAAACGTCTACGCGCCCTCTTCTTCACGCGGACATGACCAGCCACTTCTCACATCTTCTGCCTCTTCTCATCTTTTATTTCATTCCCCTTCTCAAACCTAAAAACATAAATCCCCCTCTTCCACCCTAACCTCCCCTTCTTCCACCCTCTACGTCGCCGTTGCCGCACACCTCCGCCGCCCACCACTGCACCTCCACCGCCCCGTTTCTTGTCCACCTCTCCGCACAGGTCCGCCTCACAACAAGGTAAGCATCACCTCTGCCGACAACTCTCCGTTGATGTTAACACCGACGTAACTCCACCTTCGACGATACTTCATCTTTCTCATCGCTTGAGGTATTCTCCTTTTCCGACCAATAAGGTGAACTGTCCGGCATCTCAAATGGAGTACCGGTGACGGCTCATGAGTTCTTCCGGTGACGGCTTCCACCACCTTCGACGATACTTCATCCTTTTTGAATTCCACGGCTGACGACTTCTTTCCGGTGACGACTCATGAGTTGTTTTGGGATATTTATGGGTGGTAATCATGGTATGACCGTTCGACAGGTGACGGATAGTGTGCGGAGAAGTTATTTCCGATTATTGTGATGGTGTCTTTTGTTGGCGGAGTAGCAGTGAGTTGGTGGCGGTTGCGGGGAAAGCAGTAGTGTTTAAAGACCAAAATATGTGGTAATTCATATTATTAATATGTTTATCAAAATTAATTGTGTTAAATCAACAATGTTAGCATGTGTTTGTCTTTGTGTTTAAAAAATCGGTTTATTTAAATTTAAGTTTATTTTAATAGTCTGCAGATGTTAAAAAAAACAATCTTCTTTTTTCAGACTGCAGAGGTTTGGTCTACCTCTTTTGCTGTAGATGTTTGTAGATATGGTCTACCTTTTCTGCTACGGCACCTAAGGCTTGACTGTAGGGATAAAATAATGGCCATGTGTTCATCAGTTTTTTCTTGCGATCGAAATCAAACCGTGCAGTCACAATTGCTTGTTCTTGCAATCAGAAACCATATTTAGGGCACTAATTCAGATTTGAAAATTTAGGGCAAACCTGCGCAATCACAATCAAACTTCAAGGGGGGGGGGGGGGGGTTGAAGGACCGAAGCCTAAGGCGTTCTCAATCAAACAAGAAAGAAACAACAAAATAGTCGATTCATCAATAATTAATCCATTTACTGGAACTTGTGTTTAAACCTGATCAGTGCTTTAGACCTGCAAGATTATGTTCGATTACAAATATTGGATTAAAAGAATATATGATATAATTTAAATTAGCTTAAAAGTAGGAAAGACAGTAAATAATTATTTTAATTCCTAAAATAAAGATATAATAGTATGGGTAAAGTTAAAATACAAATGACAACAAAAATGAGAAGGGTAAGAAGGAATCTAATCCGTTGATCTTAGATATGTATGGTGGAGATTAATTTAAGAAATTAAATTGATGAGAATGGCATAAAGGTAATAACTCACTTTTGTTGACTTTCTCTCTCCACATACAAGACACATGTCAATTTCCCTATCATTTTAAAATACCCATAACTTTTTCATGCAACATTATTTTTTTTAAAAAAATTCACCATAATAACAAGCGTTTTTTTTATCTTTATAGAGAACTTCGGTTTTGATCCCTGTGGTTTCTTAAAATTATCAATTTTGGTCAAATAGTTTATTTTAGGCTTTTATGGTACAATAGTTTCAATTAACTATTAGTTTTAGTCCCATCCACTAACGTCATCCACCAGCCGCTAGTTAATATAATTTTGAGGGACTTTTTTATATTTTTCACAAACTTTTAATTCATATCAATATTTCTTTTTTTTACTAATTTTATACTTTTTGTTATTTTCTAACTATTATGGTTTATTATATTGTTTATATATAAATATATACTTTTTTTATTTTTTTAAATATTTATTTTGAAACCGGAGCTTTTTATGCAACTATGTATTTATTTATTTGTATTTAAATAGTTTTATTTTTACTTTTATTGCCGTAATAATATCTAGGCTTTAAAAAACAGAAAAACAGAGTATCTATTTTTTAAAGTTCCATTTTAATTCTACACTTCTACTACCTATAAATGATTTAAAAAACTTAACTTTTTGGCTTTTATTTCTCAATGGCAAAAAGAACAAATATTTATTGTATATTGGATCTTTTTTACTTTTCAAATGACAGAGGTTTTTGAAAATCTGTTTATTAATTTTAATTTTTGGTTTGCATTTTTTTTCGAACTAATTTTTGTACTCAATAGAGTTTGAAACAATTATTTCACATTTTAATCACCTTGCTAGCCCATCAAAATGGGAATGACATCTTAGTTTGTATTTATTAAAAATATACACTTGCATAAAAGCGCTAGTTTTGAAAAAATTATATTTATTAAAAATAAAAAGTGTATAGATATTTATATACAAACAAATATAGGAAACCATAATACTAAAAAATAACAAAAAGTATAAAATTTAATTTTGGTAGAAAACCCAAAAATTCATATGAATTAAAAAGTTTGTGAAAAATATAAAAAAAACCCCTCAAAGTTGTATTAACTAACGGTTGGTGGATGACGTTAGTGGGTTGGACTAAAACTGATAGTTGATTGAAACTATTATACCATAAAAGCCTAAAAAAAACTACTTGACCAAAATTGATAATTTTAAGAAACCACAGGGACCAAAATCAAAGTTCTCTCTTATCTTTAATATGAGTATCATATTGTTATATAAAAAATAAAAAAAAAATTAGTGGATTTTTTATATTGTGTTATTGGTTGTTCATTATGATTTTTAATTAGGTTTTTCTATGTATTGTGGTATAGATTTTGGTCATTGTGTTATCAATTGATACTCATATTAAAGGTAGCAATTAAAACAAAGATTACGTTTGTGTCTTTTTGTTTGTTATTGTGTCTTTGTGCTAATTATTTGTCTTTCTACTTTTCTTTGTGTTTTAGTTATTGTGTATTATGTTCATGTCATTGTGTAATATGCAGTTCCATTGTGTTTTACATTTCAAGTCATTGAGTTATATGTATTCACCATTGTGTTTTACATTTTAGGTCCTTGTGTTATATGTATTCATCATTGTGTATTACGTTTCATGTAATTGTGTAATATGTATTCATCATTGTGTTTATGTATTAGATAATTTGTTGTTTTATCATTATATTTACGTATTATTATTACACAACCGTATTTTTAGCATTTAAAAAAAACATAATAATGATTTGAAAGACACAATGACGAAAAAACACAATAACAAACAGAAAGACACAATGACAAAAAGACACAATAACAAACAGAAAGACACAATGACGCAAAAACACAATGATGTAAAATTTTTAATTTTTATATAACAAAGTGATTAAAGATAAAAAAACGCTTGTTATTATGGTGAAATTTTTTAAAAAAATAATGTTGCATGAAAGAGTTATGGACATTTTAAAATGATGGGGGAATTGACATGTGACTTACATGTAGAGAGAGAAAATATGTAGTATTATTTTAATACCCTTTTACCTTTGGTTCCCACTTAACACATGTCAATCAACTATAGCTTCTCAAACTTCTCATTTTTATTGGCCTTTGTAGAATAACTCAACCCATAATAGTATATGCATTTAATTATAGTCTCATATCTCATAAACATGGACGAAATTGGATTGCCAATATGACATGTGTATACTCGTCACATTGTCTCGTTATCCCCATCCATACGATCCTATTTTACTTTTCCTTAAAATAAAACTTCTAAAAGCTATCTTAAAGTTTAGAAAACCAACCAAACAAGGAACTCCACATATGCATTAATAATAAATATAGTTAACAGTTTATGAGTTTGGTTTTATGCATATTCAAGCCATTAAATGGACAAAATTATAAATGTGAAAGTTTTTCAATTTTCCCAACATGTGAAGAGATATTGTCCTCAATGTTAAAATTTTAGCTTTTAAATAGCATTTATGAGGACGTGGTTAAAATTAAGTGTTTATCATTTTTTAAACCTGGATATAATGAGTACAACAAAATTTACTTTAACACCCATAAATTTCATTAAAAAGGGGAATCGAGCCTTGTAGAGTTTGTGTATTAAACATGACCAATTTGGCGTTCTTAAGGGACCTCCTAGGCATTCTTGAAAGTCATTTTATTCAACTATTGGCTCAAGGCATCGCATAATACAAGTTCGGGGACCAAAGTGTAAGTTTATTAAAATAAAGCCCTAACTCTCTTTCCCTTTCCTCTGGTCCGATTGGCACTTGTGTGCAGCCACCACACCACCCTTTTTTTCCCTTTTTCCGGCCATTCTAAAGAGCCAAACTCGAATTCAAGGTTAGTATTACATCAAGGATTGCCTTTTTCACCATTAAACCGTTTATTGAACCCTAGAGATGTCATAATCATATTAGGGTTTGAGTTTTGATTATAACAGTTGCTGACAGATTCGTACTCATTTATTGTTTGGTCTATATCTCAATGAAAATTGATTGTTTTTTTATCGATTCTTGTTCCATGAAGTTCTAGTTTCAGAAAGGTATAATTTGTAATTTTTGGACGAGATTTGAATGGTTTTTATGATTAAATAAAATCATCTGTCAAAGCTAATGCAGGGAGTCGAATTCTGGTCTGTCTTCCCGACATCATAACCTTTTTTTGACATGTCCAAGTTGGTTGGTTCCACATCTGAAACTTTATATTTTGAGTTAGGATTCCAACCCAGTTGGAATCGTTTAATTTGGTTTGCTATTAATTTTTTAACAAATAAAACCCTTTTGCTGCGCACTGAAATAGCTACGCGTACCTTTCTGTGTTGGATGAATTTTTATGATTATTGTGTGCACTGGAAAACTATAACAAAAACATTTTTAGAACCCTAAGTCATTTATGAAACTTTGGTAAACATTTCATAATTTATTTCTATGATTTTTCTATGTAATAAAATACATCTTTGCATGCTAAAATCTGCATATTAGACTCGTTATCAATCGATTCTTTCGGTTTAGGACATAACCGGCGGCTGTCCAATTGGGTACTTTTCGGGGCTGTTTGAAGTGAAGTTTTTGCTCCGTCATCTTCCTAGTTATGTCATGTATATCATACTTTAGTATCGTGAGCAATGAAGTCCGTTTGATTATTCAATTGTCGATAGATTGAAAACTAGGATTTCGGTTGTCTAGATTGTTGATTGTTGCGTTTAGCTCGTTGTTTGGGGGGATTAACAACCAATTCAGATTCTATAGCCTCGGTATGATATACGGGCTGTCAAAAACTTAATTTTTATGTTAATTGGGCTGAATTGGTTGTCTGTTGCTCAAACGGGTCGGTACAATGCAAATTCGCGTTTAATTGATAGTTTGTGCGTTGTACAAGCGAATTGCCGACCCATTCAACTCGTGGGGTGTCGTGTGGACTTGTTGGCTGTAATTACACTAAATTTAGTTTACACGGGGCTGAATTAGTAGCTATGTACATAAAAAACTCGTTAACGCGCGTATTCTACACAATTAACGACTTTCGGGTGTAGTTTGGAAATCCTTTGTCCCCGACTTTAACTAAGGGTGGTTTTGGTAAATATGAGGCCTCGGGGGCTGATGTAATTGGAATTTTTTTGGATGAGGCTATAGGTTATTCAAATCGGGTTAGAACGCCTTGTAGGATATGCGAGTCGGTACAGTTTAGTTAGTAATCTTTATTTGCTATCCGACAGGCTTTTGATTTTTGGATTTGCGTAGAGGTTCTCTAGCTCGTTGGTATTTGCGTGACTTGTGTCACGTGAGTTTCACGATGCCCCTTTTTAATCTTTTTACGTTTTGGGCTGGCATACACACCCTTTTACAAATATTACTCGATTTTACTAGTTTAAAACTATTTGGATGGCATTGCATAGCCTTATTATTATTTGTACATTTATGAAACCAGGTGTAAATTATATTCTATGCCTTAGGATATTTTAGACTTGTCTTGCTCATAAATTCCTAAAGGCTATATATATACTACTTATGGTCTAGGCTCAAGAATATTATAGGCCTAGTATTGATTGAATACGCGTAGACGTACTTGTTGGTTTACTGGAATGACTTATATATATTGCCCTATAGCCTTTAGTTCTTTGTGACTAAGATATAAGTGAGTAGGCATATTGATGTGTGTGCGCATGGTGATTGTGGCTGGGTCAAATATATTACTCGGGTTTTTAAATCCCGTGGTGGGGAGGCCTGTGTTGCATAATCATCATTTAGACGGGTCAAATATATTACTCGGATCCTTGACTTCGTGTCTCGTTATTCATGGAGGGGAGGCCCGTCGATTGCTAAACCGTAGTCGGGTCTAATATATTACTCTTATTTTTAAATCTCGTGGTGGGGAGTTCTGTATCACGTGTTTAGGTTTGTTAAGCCGTGACCGAGTCAAATATATTACTCGGGTTTGAGTCGTGGCGGGGAGGCTCGTGTCACGTGCTTATGTCTTACCGCGCCCGGGTCAAATATGTTACTTGAGTGATGCTCGTGGTAGGGAGGCCCGAGTACGCATGTTTGACCGTGAATGTATTACTTGGTGATTATTTATTTAATTGCTTATTATTCCCTTTACTATTTTATATCTATAACTTTTGAAATAAGTTATGAATGTGATTTACTAAAACGTGAACTCACTCAGATCAAGCCGACTTTGTGTGTATGTTAGTTTGACTCTCAGGTTAAGGATTGGAGATTAACGTTTGGACGTGCTGGGGACTACTCGGACGGTTGAAGGCATTTTTAGTCGAGGACTTTTAAATAAATCGAATATTTTATTTATATTTGATTTTTAGGCACATGTCCCCGGTTTTGGGGTTTTTGATACTTATTATTTTCCGCTGCTTATTAATCCAAACTATTTTTAATAAAATGAACTTGATTTGGTTTTAAATTTTTGAGAATTTTGGGTATGATGACCAACTGTAGGATTCCCGGGATTCGGGGTCTTACAATGAGTACAACAAAATTTTTAGCTTTTAAATAACATTTATGAGGACGTGGTTAAAATTAAGTGTTTATCATTTTTTAAACCAGGATGTAATGAGTACAACAAAATTTAGACCTTTAACATGTAAACTAAAATAACAAAACAAAGCATGAAAATGAAAGCACGTAACATGAAACAATTCAATTCCTTTCTCGGCTTGATGTGATTTGTCTTCTTTAAAGATTTTAACTGAACGTGCAAATTCTTAAATTTGTGTAGAAGCAAACTTCTCACAGTTGTTAGGACTTAGGACTTTTAAGAATTTTGCATATTGCTTTGTTTGTATTTTAAAATGATTTACCAAGCCTAGTCAATCCAATTCATATTCCATTTTGTTAGACACGTAGACATATTAAAAGACACTCAAAGGTTTAGTTACAACATAATAAGCACGTACCTGGATTAACCATAGCAAAGCACTGATGCACTACAAGTGGCTCGACTGAAACCTTGTTAAATTACGATTCTTTCCCTGAAACACTACAAAAACCTTGAAAATTAATGGTTAAATACACAAAAATATAATAAAATAAAATTAGAACAGAAAAATAACACCCGGTTGCCTTTGGATTAACGCTAAATTTTCGTTAAGGTCTTTAGTCAGACCATACATGATTTACTAGTTTACGGCGGTCTAAGCGAACACTTTCCCACTGATTTTCCTACAAAAGCTTGATAGTTGGCATGCCTTAGCTCTTCCTCGTCCTTCATGTTCAACATGTCCGATGAACCAATATCGTCCTTCAGAATTTCCCACACACGTCCTATTTTTAACAAGTCAAATCTTCTGCTTCTTTCTTATGATTAAAATGTCAAATGTTGATCAGGGAGAACTGACCATTTTCCCACTGAGTTCCTGGTATACGCTCGGTAGTTAAGATATTATGCTCACGCTTTCCTTCTTGTGGCTGACTCACCATTAGAACTAATGCGGGCCCATTTCTTAATATTTTTCCTAGCATCCTTCACATTTACCTTTCCCTTCTTCGATTTTAAACCATCATTCCCAACTTTGTGAATTTGCGAATATGTACTGAGGGATGTTCAAGATAACCTATGACTATTTCAATCTCTGATTTATCAAAAGGTTCCTTATCTTTAGCTGGGTCCACATATTCAACTATATACTCCAAATGGTCTAGACCCTCTCCCTCAACATCGTCATCAGGAAACCCATCTGATGAATTTATTTCCTATTCAACAAATGACGGAGTTGGTATGGTATTGTTCTACACAACCACCTCCTTAAATTCATTCTCTGAAAGATCAAGATCCTCTTCTATCACTCACCATCAACCTCGACACCAGTGGCAAACTTCTCCTGGTCGTTTCATTTGAGCCACATCTTCTAATAGTTGACTTATCAGCTTATCATGGGCAACATTTGTTGAGTTGGTTTTTTGATAGGAAGATTGGAATCTTCTTAACCTCCTCAGAAAACGGCTAAGTATGGACTTCGAGCAAGCCTAGACGACCGAGCATGGTTTTACTACTTCGAGCAAGGTCTTCAGAACCTTAAATAGTTGATTCTTCTAAGTGTTAAGGCTTCGAGCAAGCTACAATTCAACGAGCAAAAGTATTCTTCTATCGAGCATGGATTGCCAATCGAGCAAACAGCTTGATCATACAAGTTTTAACAAAGTGTTACGAGCACAGGATGATTGAGCACATGGGGACAAGCATGGATGCAATAAGAAGATGTCATGTGATCAAAGCAAGGACTTCGAGCACAGTTCAGTTCCCCGAGCAAGATTTACATCCGAGATGCTAAAGATTGCTGAATAAGAAGACTGAAGACATCAAGAAGAATGAGCTTGCTCGATGGACTAGTTCGAGCAAAGCATGGATTACTCAAGAGGAATGAAGCTTGCTGGAGGAGAATATCTTCAATGAAGATATTCTAAGTAAAGTATGCTCGTGGAAAATCATCGAGCATACCTAGGATAGTGAGTCTGCTCGAGCAAGATTGTTACCTTGCTCGAGGACCCAACACTTGTATTATTTTATATTTCATTATGTAATGATTAGGAACTTCTAGAAGGAATGCTAGGGTCTATAAATAGGGTCCTAGGTTTCCATTTAGGGCACGGATTTAGACAGGTTGGCACACACGGAATACGAGAAACATTCTAAAGGAATATTTTATTTGTTTCCTCGTACAGCCGCCGCCGCCGTAATACACAAAACCGTAGACATTCCTTTCACTGTTTCATTAATGACTCATTTAATACAGTGAATCTTTGTCTTTGAATGTGCTTATAATGATTATCTATTATTGTTTTGTGTTTTCTATTTTCACTCCTTCGTTCCCACACGTTGGATATCCTGATTCCGCTGGGATATTCAACAGGCCTTTGGGTAATCGAGTCGGTGTGTTCTTGTCAACCTTTTAGAAGGTTTCACACGATTCACGGTCATGACAAGTGGTATCAGAGCTAGAGTAAGCTCGCTGAGGGCCATGGGAAAGAAGATTTGTGAAAAAGCTTGAAGCTTTACTCTATTTCACTACTGCAAACTCCAGATCTGAAGAACTGGAAGATCAAGAAGTCTCTACCAACAAGATTCCAAGATTGCTTGGACAAGAAAACTTCATCAAATGGAAGGTTCTCTTTGTAGAAGCAGTGAACTACAATGACCCAGAGCTTTGGACTTCCATTACTGAAGGAAACTATGTTCCCTCAACAGCTCCGAACAACAATGCTACCGTTGAGCTAAAAATGAAGAAACAAGACAATAAGGCTTTGGCTATGCTAAAGTTAGGGCTTTCTTGGGAAATTTTGACAACTGTCAATCATCATAAGACCGCAAAGGGTATGTATGATGCAGTTATCGAAATGTTTGAAGGGAATACTGAATTAAGAGACATCAAGAAAGACATACTGAAGCAGCAACTAGACAGGTTCAAGTTTAGAGACGGAGAAAGATTAAAATCAGTCTTGCAGAGGTTTATGACTATTGTAAACGACATAAGAACGACTGATTTGCAGATCTTTGACTTTGAGCTGAACAAAAAGCTTTTATCATCCTTGTCCGGCGAATGGTACACTGCCAGCAAGAGCATGGTATGATGAGCTTTCAAACCATTTGTTGGAAAATGGTTTCTACAAAGGAGCTATTGACAAAACCTTATTCTATAAAAGAAGGAACAAGGATCTGCTGCTGTTGCAAGTGTACGTGGATGACATTATCTTTGGCTCTACAAATGAAGAAATGTGCAAAGAGTTTGAGCAAGTGATAAAGTTCAAGTACAAAATGAGCTCAATGGGGGAAATGAATTTCTTCCTTGGACTTCAGGTGCAACAGAAAGCTGATGGAATCTTCATTAATCAAGCAAAATATGTACAAGAGATTCTTAACAAATTCAAGTGCCAAGACTTCAAGACAGTGTCCACACCAATGGACACACATGAGAAAATGGTACCTGATGAAAAGGGGGAGCCAGTGGACCAGCATGAATATAGGGCCAAGATAGGATCACTGATGTATCTCACAGCATCTAGGCCAGTTATTATGTTTTTTGTGTGTGTTTATGACAGATTCCAAGCTAACCCCAAAGTCTCACATATGCTAGCAGTTAAGAGGATCTTCAGATATCTAAAGGGAAAACCATATTTGGGGATTTGGTATCCAAAGAACCCTTCCTTTGACTTGATGGCTTACACAGATAGTGACTATGATGGTTGCAATATGAGTAGAAAATCAACCTCTATAGGATGCCAGTTTCTAGGGAATAGGCTGGTGTCGTGGCAATGCAAGAAGCAAACTACAGTGTCAATCTCTACTGCTGAAGTTGAGTATATTTCCGCCTCTGCCTGCTGTGCACAGGTTCTGTGGATTCAAAATCAACTGCTGGATTATGGTCTGAATTTCTTACTTACACCTATTTTAATTGATAATACTGCTGCTATTCTTATTTTTAATAATCCAGTCCAACATTCTAAGACTAAGTACATTGAAATTAGACATCATTTCATTAGGGACTGTCAGGAAAAAGGTTTAATAGAAATGAAAAGGGTAGACACATCTGATAATTTGGCTGATTTATTCACCAAACCCTTAGATAAAACCAGGTTTCATTTTCTATTAAAATGCCTAGGAATGATAAATGCTGATGAAGTTTAATTTAGGATATGTGCTTAAGTGAAGTGCTTACTGATTATCTGTGTTACTCACTTTGAATGTTTACATGATGATTTTCTATGCTTGAATGATTACTCTAATTGCATGAATCATGTGTGTGACTATCTTTGTGTGAAAATTCTGTTAACATTGCTAATTACAACCTTTAGTACTTTGATTTGTGCTTGCATGATGTATTTATGTGATTCTAAGTACTTCGAGCATGAATCTGTGCGTGATAGTGTGTTTGTTGCTCTTCGAGCACAAGCAAAGGCTCGTGTAAGACTATTAAGTCATTCGAGCACAGATGTCAAAGCTCAGCTGCTCGAGCATAGAATTTTGTCTTGAATAAGCTTCTCAAGTATTTCGAGCATAATTCTTTGTTGCATGGTGTGTTTAATGCTCTTCGAGTACAAACAAACAACACTTGAGGTGTCTCAAGTAACTCAAGCACAAATGATGTGTTACCTGTGTTCGAGCATGGATATGTGCTGTGAAAACTTTAATACTCGAGCACTCAGCTAAGTCATTCGAGCACATGCACTGAAATTATAAATTTTAAGTTTGCTCGACTGACTTTCGAGTATGCTCGATGAACTTCTGAGCATGCTCAACAGACTCGTGATTATCTGAATGATTTCTATAGTCTGGATGAATGTGTTTTGATACTTTGATAGTGTGTGCTTGTTAAACATGCTTAAATGACAACACTGTTTTTAAAATCAATGTTTTTCAATTGAAATTTCAAAAGGAAATGGTTTTTAAAATGGTAAAAGTTTTTAACTAAGCAACACTTTTTTCGGTGATATTTAATAAGAGACATGATAATATTATCCAAGTTCCCAGCTTCAAAGAAGCTAGAAACTATTTTCTGTGGAGATTGAATCCAACCTAAAATGGGAAATGATAGTATATTGTCTAATCTCCTAACCCATAGATTAATAGCTTAAAAGATTTCTGTTCAGCATATTGACAATTCGTGTGGTATCTTCTCATGAATGTAGTGACTGATGTGATACAAACACCATAATTGTGCTAAGTTTGATGTGGTGATTCATCCGAAGACCAAGGTATGTATCCTTACACATCTCTCTGAATGATAGGTAGAAAGGTGATTACCCAATCATACACGAGCCCGTTGCTGTCTTGGTCTCTCAAAATTAAAATTTATAAAATATATGAGCATCAAAAGAGTTATATGCAGTTGAAAGGCTATCAAAGAAAAATGAAGAAAAATATTGAAAAGAAAATTAGAATATTGCTTCAAAAATATTATTAATATATGTCTTGGTCTCTCAAAATTAAAATTTATAAAATATATGAGCATCAAAAGAGTTATATGCAGTTGAAAGGCTATCAAAGAAAAATGAAGAAAAATATTGAAAAGAAAATTAGAATATTGCTTCAAAAATATTATTAAGAATAAATAAAATATCATGACTTTAAGGGGCATCAAGGCAACTACAGGAGTGGGGCATTCAAATAAGTCCTAAACACTCTGAATGTAAGGCTTGTAAGTCCGGATAGCTTGTAAGTCCAACGTTCAACCTAGAAGTCGGATATATATAAATATATATATCTATATAAGACTGCTCAAATAAATAAATATTTAGACCAAGGCATCAGGGGGTTGAAGTCAAATTCGGGTGATTGGAGAAAGCTAAATAAGCTTTGAGAAGAGATAAGGAACAACCTGAAGTCCAAAGTGTAACCATTCCAACTCAAGCTCTTAATTGAATCTTAAGTATATCACGAAAGTTATGAGAATCATGTTAAGTACTTCCACCTAATGTCAACCTGACTTAAGTCATAATAAGGCTGAAAATGAAATGGTGTGACAGTAATTAGATAATCTGATCCCATGTTGTGATCTTTCCAAATGAATTAAAAATGAATTTTATTTTTGAACTGGATTTTGATCTCTTGTTTCACCTTAAACAAACTGTTTAGGTCAGCTCATCAAATTGAAATGATCATTTTTAATTCGAGTAGAAGAACTTTGCTTACTAAGCATGATAACATTGTGTCAAGCATCTTATGTGACTTGTATGAATTATCAAGTATCTCGAGCATGCATCTTACCTTCTAGCATACTAATGACATGAAAATTTACTATCAAGTGTTTCGAGCATGCATCTTACCTTCGAGCATACTAATGATATGAAAATTTGCTGTCAAGTGTTTCGAGCCTGCATTTTACTTATGAGCACCCACCACTATGTGAAAATGGATGTTATGTGTTTCGAGTATGATTGCATGATGAATTGTAAGACATATGTTTTCGAGCATAGAAGTATGCTAGGTGTTTCAGTATAACTGTTCGAGCTTAAGGAAATGGACCATATTGTTAAGTAGTTCGAGCAAACTTGTGTGCTAGACCCTTAGGTTGTGAGTTCGAGTACAGGCATAGGAATGATTTAATATGCTAAGGCTTTCGAGCATAAAGGTACATCGAGCACATTGAGCTTTAGCAATCTAAGTTAGTCGAGCAAATGTTCTAACACTTAAGAATGCATCTCGATATAGGGTATTGTCATGATAGATTTCTAAGTATCTCGAGCATGATGCATCTTCGAGTAGGGTTAGATTATAGGTGTGACTCAGGTAGTATGACTCAATACTTAAGCATGTTTTAATCAAACATCTGACTAAGGCATCGAGCACAAGTCTGTTCGAGCACATTGCCTCGAGTATACTAATGCTCAAAGGAATCAGATTCTGAGTACTACGAGCAAGGACTGTACTATGTACTCGAGTACAGTGGGAGACAGCTGTTGCCTTGGCTGTATGCTCGAGCAAGGGAGGTAAATTAAATTTGAAATTAAATGACAACTGTCGTGTGCTAGACGACAACTAGAGGTACTGTACCACCCAAACGTTAGGTATAAAAGGGGGACTTAGAACCTTTTTCACATATTTCTTCCTCTCTTAAACCTAAACACAAAAAAGCTCTCTTGCTCGTGTTATCTTCTACTTGCTCAACTACTCTAATACTTGCTCAATTTTACTTCGAATACAGCCATTAGCTTTGTTTTGACTTCGGTAAGACATCGTAATTCGATAATCGTCACACCAATTTCGGAATTAGGGTTTTCAATTGATTTACGGACTAACTGTTTACTTGTTTTTGCAGGACGCATATTACTACGAAACATGTTATTGAAGACACTAAAATCATCAACTCATCTTCGATTATTAGCTCTGCAATTTTGTGTACTGACATATTTTTTATCTTGCAGAACTGATGGCCTTAAAATTCGAAAAGAGGCACAATATGTGCGCTCAGTTGGAGCTTGATGATGACAATCAGGAGTTAGAGTTAATGATAAACTTTTTGAGCAACTCTAACACTAGAGTAGCTCTCACTGAAAGCCCCACAATTTACAGAAACCATATTGCAGATTTTTGGGGATCAGCTACCTATGTCAGTGATGTTAACGGAGAAAGAATTGAGGCATTGGTCCTAAATCACGATATTGAGATCACAGAAGCATCTATACGAGCTGCATTGGAACTAAATGACAACTTTAATGCTCAGCCATCCTACTCGGTTCCCAGATTGTTTAGAGTCTTTCAGGAGACTATGGGGTACCAAGGAGGAGTGAAGGAGGGCCAGTTTTAGAAAGGAAGTTTTCCGTTAATCTACCGTTTCATAATACATCACGTCATCCAGTCCTTTTCTCCAAGGAGAGGGACTTGGACATTGTTAAGCAGGGAATTAGGTGCTCTCACTGTTACGATTTTGTACCAGCAGCCCTTCAACATTTCAATATTTATCTTTCAAGGGTTAGTTTTAAATGCAGAGAAGCAAGTCAATCAGCGATCTCTTATGTATCCCAGGTTTCTACAGATTTTGATAAATAGAGAATTGCCTGATCTTCAAAGAATGGGAGAGGTTTTGAGGTTGCAGGACCCCAACATTTGCAAACGAATGAAAGATGCTCAGAGCAAATTTGTTGATAATGATGAATGGGATGTACAGCCATGGTTTCTTGTACCAGTGTTAGAAGCTATTAATGTACCAAGAACCCCTGGTAATTGTGAGGATGAGGAGGATGATAGTGAAGATGATAATGGTGCAGATAGTGATAATGATCAAAATGATGACGGGAACAATGGTCCAGAAGGAGGAAATGCCATGGTTATGGGTACTAATGATGTTGAACAAGAAGTTATTGAGGGAAATGTGCCTTTGATCGAACAATCCACTCAGCAAGGAAATGCTGCAAGTTTGGATGTGATTGAAGAAACGAATGAACCAATTGAGGGTGGAGCTGCAGAAGATGTGGATAGGGATGCATTTGTGGCAACTGTTATGTCCGATGTTGCAGATGCCATTGAAAAGATAACTCCACCAGACTCACCACCACCAGAAATTTATCATGATGACACAGACTCCATTGATTTAAATGATGATAATGACAATGTTCCTTCTTCACTTGCCACAACTGAACCAGCCATCTCAGACTCTGAACCAATCAATGACTCGCATATTCCATCACCTCCAACCCACTTACTGAACCTATCCTCACAACACCTGTTTCCCAACCTACCCAACCTGTTCAAGATATACCTCATCAAACCTCACCATTCTCTCAATTAAAAGAAACACATGCCACCACCACTACCCAACCATCACAACCACTTCCACAGAATTTGAACCTTATCATGTCCCATCTCCAGAAACTGCTGAATCTGAACCATTCTCTGAACCCGCCCCAAAGCCAACTCAAGCAACCCCACCTTCAAGTCTAAACCTGTACGATATTGTCTCTGAAAATGCCAAGCTTGAATTTGAAAACATCATGTTGCGAGAACAGAATGCCATATTAGCTACAAGGAACTCGGCATTGGAGGCTGCTTTGACTGAAGCTCTAAAACGAATTCGAACCCTTGAGGGGCAGTCTGAGGTTGAGAAGACCTCAGATGCACCAAAACAGGGGGAGAAACCTGAAGGTGCAGAAAGTTTAAAGGTGATCAGAGAATTATATGAAAGTTCTGATGAGGAAGTTGTGGAAGTTGGACCATCAGATGCATTGAAGTTAATAAATGAAGAGTATGAAGATGATAATCTGGTGATGAGGGGGAGAATAAGGAAGAAGTAGAAACTGAAGAAGAAATGTTGAAAAGAAAAGAAAAGGGAAAGGGGATTGCACTTACTGATGATGATTACATCCCCTGCCCCAACATAAAGTTCAATCTGATGATATACTGCACAAGGAAAATGTGATTGATTCTGATGTTGCAGAAGCTGAATCTATCAAGACTGCCATGAGATTATTGAACGAAGAATTGGAGTCTTTGGATAGAGAAGAAGATGAGGAAATTCCTCAGGAAGTGATTGAAGCACTGATAAAGATGAAAGAGAAGGAAGAGGAGGATGAGAGGATGAGGAAAGAGGCAGATGATGCCATTAAGGCTACACTTGAAGCTCTCAAAGCAAATTTGAATGTTGATGAACAAGAGCACACACTGACTGAAGAAGCAGTGACAAGTGAACATGAAGAGCCTATGGTAATTGAAACTGAACTACCTGAAACTGAATCCGTCAACACTAAAATGGAAACTAACAATGAACAAGAAACTGGTCTGGGAGTAAGAGAAGAACCCAAGAGGGATGAATCGCCAGGGATGCCATGGAATGTTTATGTCAAATTCATTGCTCAGTTAGTCATGCTTAGATCACACTTTGACATTCTACTACATCCTCATAAGTTCAGACCAGAAACTGTGGCTGCAGCCAGGAGAGCTCAGGAAGAACAAAGACAAGAACATTGGAAGAAAAGCCAACTCCTGCTAACAGACACATCTGAACCAGTTATAGATGAAGTTTGTGATAAAGATGACCATGAGCCAGAAGAATCTAAGACATCTAATTCAGTGAATGAAGAAATCATACTTGAAGGGCCAGAAGTTGAAGTAACTCAATCTAACACTCCCACTCCATCTCTATCATGTTTGAAACAAAAGAATACAGCTGAAATTGAAACACCCAAATCCAAAAGACAAAAATCTGTAAAGGTAATGGTGTACAAAAGAAGGTTGGACAAACTGGAAGAAAGGAGAAGGGCTCAATCCGCAAGAAATGAATAACCAATGATTGGGGCTCTTCACAATCTTGATGAAACTATTGATATTGAAGATGACAGTGAAGAAGAAATGAAAGATGTTGAAAAATAAAATGAAGATAGAGATTACTTGATCAGTTTGGACTATGACTTAAAGTACCTTCTAAGACTATCAAAGAAGACATAGCCAAAGAGGCTGATGGGTGGAGAATAAGAAAATCAAAAAAAGGGAATCTCTGATTGAAGCCGGTCACAAGTCTGAATTCCTAAACTTACAATCTTTTGACACAATAGATAGACTATACAGGAATGCTCTCGTAGATGACATCTCAGACTATGTGAAGAAGGTATCAAAAAAAAGGTAGAGGGTGAAAAGGTATTAAAGGAATTGAACAGTAGTAAAAAGAGAACTAAAAAGAAAGCCAGTGATGAAGCAAACTATGAAGCATTAAAAGCTAAACACAATGATATCAAGTTTCTTCAACTATACGGCTACAGCTATTATTTCTTGATAAATCTCTCTCCTGAAGAATTGAAAAGAAAAATTCAACTTGTAAAAGCCTCTCACAAAGATCAGAAGAGCCGAGAAAAATATGAGAGAGAATAGGAGTTGAGGATGAGACTGCAAAGGGAAAGAGATGAAGCCAAAAGGAAAGAAGAAGAAGTAAAAAAATGGTTTGAAGACCCTCAGAGGGTAGATATGTTAAAGAAGATTTTCATGGAGAAAGGAATAATGGAAGAACAGTTTCAAAACATGCCTCATGAGCAATTAATGGAAATATACAATAGAGAGCAGAACTGTATCTTGAAACTCAAAGAAAATTGCAGGAAGCGAAGAAGAGAGCCGAAGAAGAAGTTCGAGCAGAAATGATGAGTGCTCTACATAAAAAGAGAGCAAAAATGTCGAGGCTAGTGGTACAAACAGATGAAACTTTGAAAAGATGGTATGAGCAAGAAGGGCTGGATAAAGTAAAGAAAACTCAACAAGGGAGCACTACCCAAGCGCCATTAAGATCTGAGAGTGTGAGGCACGAGCAACCAAGAAATTTGAATTTACCCACACATCTCTTCTTTGATAAAAGGTCAAAGACCTTGAGGGTTGTAACAGAAGATCAAAAGGAAACTCTCATCATATTCAGAGATGACTTGAGAAATTTTACAAGAGAACAATTAACAAAGATGGCTGAATTGACACTACATGACAATCAAATCAGAAGTCAGCCATCTGGTCAACAAAGAAATGATCTCTCAAAATTTATGAAAGAACAAGTTGAAAGGGGATTCCCATTCTTGCATCAGAAGAAGAAAGAGATAAGAAGCCAGGCAGAGATGGAGAAAAGAAACAGAAGGATTAATGAGGTGCACATATCAGAACTCTTCCTCTTTGATACCAAGAAACAAAAGTCTCAAGCAAGCAGCTCACATGATAAAAGGAAGACTTTGAAAGAGTGCTTAGCTATGAGAGAAGTGATGCAAGAACCAAAATCATTGGTGCAACAATATGGGAGAATCACGTACATAACTTACAATCAGCACAATTATTCAATTTCATTGAGAAATGAGTCTAGCATATCCATTGCAGTGATAAGACATGATGAAGATCTTAAATTATGCATCCTCAGGACCTTCAAGACTTAATTGATGCCAGATTTCTATATGACTCCTCTGATGCCGTAGAACTTGATATGATTAAACAGAAGGCAGCCTTTGTCAAGAGAATGAAAGAAAGATCCGATACAGGGAGCAGGAGGAGAAGATAGCAGAAAAGGGATCAATGATGATTAGCTTTTGTTTCTGTTTATCTTGTAATTTTTGTTTAAGTTGTACTTGATGTAAAGAATTTAATGTGTAATGCCCAAGAGGCAGAATTCCTACTTATGTAATGAAATGATATGTTCTTAAATGATATATCTTTGATGTCTGATACAAGTTTAACTCTATGTAGGTATATTTTGGTGCATCTGAGCTTGTTGCAATCTAGAGGGAGATTGTTGAGTTGGATTTTTGATAGGAAGATTGGAATCTTCTCAACCTCCTCAGAAAACGGCTATGTATAGACTTCGAGCAAGCCTAGACGATCGAGCAAGGTTTTTACTACTTCGAGCAAGGTCTTCAAAACCTTAAATGGTTGATTCTTCTAAGTGTTAAGGCTTCGAGCAAGCTACACTTCAACGAGAAAGAGTATTCTTCTATCGAGCATGGATTGCCAATCGAGCAAACAGCTTGATCATACAAGTTTTAACCAAGTGTTACGAGCACAGGATGATTGAGCACATGGGGACAAGCATGGATGCAATAAGAAGATGTCACGTGATCAAATCAAGGACTTCGAGCACAGTTCAGTTCCCCGAGCATGCTAAAGATTGCTGAATAAGAAGATTGAAGACATCAAGAAGAATGAGCTTACTAGATGGACTAGTTCGAGCAAAACACGGATTAGTCAAGAGGAATGAAGCTTGCTGGAGGAGAATATCTTTAATGAAGATATTCTAAGTAAAGTATGCTCGAGGACAATCATCGAGCACACCTAGGATAGTGAGTCTGCTCGAGCAAGATTGTTACCTTGCTCGAGGACTCAACACTTGTATTATTTTATGTTTCATTATGTAATGATTAGGAACTTCTAGAAGGAATGTCAGGGTCTATAAATAGGGTCATAGGTTTCCATTTAGGGCACGGATTTAGACAGGTTGGCACACACGGAATACGAGAAACATTCTAAAGGAATATTCTATTTGTTTCCTCGTACAGCCGCCGCCGCCGTAATACACAAAACTGTAGACATTCCTTTCATTGTTTCATTAATGACTCATTTAATACAGTGAATCTTTGTCTTTGAATGTGGTTTTATCGATTATCTATTATTGTTTTGTGTTTGCTATTTTCATTCCTTCGCTCCCACACGTTGGATATCCTGATTCCGCCGGGATATTCAACAGGCCTTTGGGTAATCGAGTCGTTGTGTTCTTGTCAACCTTTTAGAAGGTTTCACACGATTCACGGTTCTGACAACATTTGACCTTTCTTGGCTTCCCTTGTACTCGTTTCGCTCACTTTGATTCTACATTAATAAATTCATAAATGCATCCAATTTGGTTTTTATATCATGATAGTTATACACTTCATGATCCTCGTATAATGGTTGAGAGTATTCATGCCGATAGTAATATTCCTTTTTCTTAATAACTTACAAACGTTTGCATTTCGGGCCATCATTATCATAGTACGGATAATGCCCATTATTATGACCAATGTCTGACTGATGATATTCCTAATAATATGGTGGTAGTGGTGCTGAATTATTTTGGCAATCTTGGTTGGAATGATGATGATGACAGTTATGATATAGCATATTATGCCCTCATTGGTTGTAATTTCTTTCGTTATAATTGTCTAGATCATAATAGCTTTGATGGTTTGGTGAAGGTGATTCATGATATGGAGGTGAATGGTACATACGAACATCTTCCACAACCTCATATCCCTCATACGAGTCATAAACCCATCTCCCTTTCATTGTGAGTTATCTCCACACGTAAGACACAAGAATACCAAGCGTAAAACTGACAAAGTAAGAATAAAATAAAAAGATAAATAACAAAAACAAACAAAACACTAAACTAGCACTTTGTGTGTTAATTCCCCAGCAACAATGCCATTTTGATGACCGTCGTTAAGTTCCGCAAAACATTTATAAATTACCTTTTGTTGAAAAATGCTAATTATGTTTTTACGAAGATTTATTTAAAACATTTATTATACTAAAGCGGACAGTCGATGTCAAGTAGTTTTGAAAGTGATTTCACTGTAAAGACAATAACGATAGACGTCCTTTATGTTTAATCGTTTTTTCAGTGGGCATCCTTTAGCTAAACAAACAGCAGAAAATATACTCGATGTTTAAAATCCCTTTCACATTAAGTCCTTTAGCACTAACCTCGTTAAATCTGGACGTGGGTAAGGCACATGACAGTATTATTGTAAATTTACAATTTATTTAATGAAAACATTAATATATTTAAAAATAAATACCTCCCACACCCCACCAACAACCCCACTCCATTCTCTTTATCTCTCTATCTTCTACCTCTCTGAATTTCATTACCATAGCCAGCGCCTACACCCCCTTCTTAACTGTACCACCACCGCCACCTTTCTTATATTCTCCAACTTCACCACCGATCCTATATTTCCACCCCCAATCTCCAATGGCAAACTAAAACTCCAATCAACTATGTCGGCTTGAGTAGACAAAGAGATAAGAGATGGTTGGTGGGTGGTCACCGGTGATGGTGGTAATGGTTACCGTCGATGGATTTAGATGGATTAGGGCTAAAGTCGGTGTTGATTTTGTAATTATGATGACTATTGTGGATTTAGGGTTTTTAATTTGTTGAAATTACAGATGGAGGCGGCATGTGGTGATTGGTAGTCACGGCAATAGGTGGAGGTGGCGACAAGTGGAGGCGGTGGCAGGTGGTGAGTGGTGGTGGTTGTTTGGTTGGTGATAGTAGGGATGGTGGTGTTTGGATGAAACAATCCGTTAAAAAAGGGGCAGGTCTGAGGATCACAAATCATTGATTTAATCCACCGATTTTAAATCAGAGATGATGGAGATATGTCTGTTACTGTTTTTCCCCTTTTCCGTCATGTCACCACCGGTAGTCTATTACTAGTGACCGGAAGAAATTAGGGTTTGTTACTGGTGGCCAGAGGTGGTGGTGGATCTCGGTAGATGGTGTTTATGTTAGGCAGTAGTGAAGGCGGGTGGCGGTGGTGAAGGCGGGTGGTGGTGGTGAGGGCAGGTGGTGATTGTGGTTGTTTGGTTTTAATATTATTATTTTAGTTTTAACATTATTAAATAAGTATGTAAATTTACAATAATACCCTCATGTGCCTTGCACATGTCCAGAGTTAACGACAAAAACCAATGAGGTTAATGCTAAAGGACTTAACGTGAAAGAGATTTGAAACATCAAGTATGTTTTCTGCCATTTGTTTCGCTAAAGGATGTCCACTGAAAAAACGATTAAACATAAAGGACGTCTTTTACTATTTTGCCATAATGATAAAAGAAAAACCACCCTAGGCATCAAATTCTGTAGCTAACTAATAACCTAGCATTGCTTTTTGAAACATCCTTAACAGGGACTCTATGTGTGAACTGATTTTAAATGATGATAAGGAAATCGAACTTAACGGGTTCTATTAGCAAAATCACCAATCTAACCAAGATGTGTCTAGAATCACAAACGATATGATATTTACACAAAAATAGATAATAATCAGATTGTTTAACTTACAATCTCACAAGATAAATTTAACACAACCACAAGATTACATGAGTCTTACTCCCAATTAATGCGCAACACTAAATCATTAAGTTCTTTACATGAATTCTACAACGGGAGGTGATTACAAAAAGGGTTTTAGCTTGGAAACATGTTGAAATCAAGAAACCTGATAATGGATGGAATCACCATGGAAGAAATCTTGAATAGAGGGGGTTGGAGATGGTGGAAATTCTTTGAAATTGATGCAAGAATGGCTGAGAAAAAATAAACTCTTTTTGTATCAGATTAACTTTAGGCTTTTATACCCCTTAACCTGTAGCAAATGTTGCAATTTCATGTCCCAGCGTAGCTTACTCTAGGTAAGGCGCAAGATATTTGGGTCTGGGTAATTCTTCCTTGACATTATGACCAGAAAAACAACTACGCCCTATATACGCTCAGTAGGGAGTAAGCTACGTCGGGACCATTTTTTCTCCATTTTCTTTCATTTTCAATCTCGTGAATGGCCTGGACTTCCCATGTGTTTTTGGTACCTTGATACGTACTTAATCATCACTCTAAGAATATTTCAAATGCTCCATTAAGCTCCAGTCACCTACAAACAAACATCCTCATGATGTTATCACGTTCAAAGCAATAAACAACTAAAATACGTGGTGTTAAGCATTAAAAACACAACTTTTAACCCACACATTGATACACATAGTTAAGTAAATATAGGCATCTTGTGTGATTATTTGTATTATGTGATTGTGTTACAATAAATATAATGAAATTAACCAAAAATAAGGTCGCCTATGGGTCGTTCGAATGCAATTTATTGAAAATAATAAGTTGAAACAAAATGTTTAAAAGAAATAAAAGTTTTGTGTAAAATATCTTAAATTGGGTGAACTTAAAAGGCTATATTGGTGGCTCGTTAAAAGTGGCCTTACTTGAACACTTGTGTTTTTGGTACCTTGATATTTACTTAATCATCACTGTAAGAATATTCCAAATGCTCCATTAGGCTCTAGTGACCTACAAACAAACATCCTCATGATGCTATCACATTCAAAGCAATAAATGTAACACCCCGGCAGAAACGCCTGAGTGTGACGTACAGATTGCTCAAAACACATGTGACACCATTACGTGACAATATTATCATTAATTCATTTAAATCGCAAGTACACAAGTGTTCAAGTAAACAAATACATTGAAAGGAAATAAAAGCAAACATCAACTTGTCCATTATTTAAATATCCTAGTTCTGTTGCCTTCACCTGTCTCATCCTCTAATAAACTTACCTGTAGCTAGAGGTGGCAAATGGGTTGGGTTGGGTCAAACGAGTCATGTGTCGAAATGGGTTTGGGTCAGAATGGGTTAGGGTCAGAATGGGTCAACTAAAAGAAGGTTGTTTTGGTTTGGGTCATAATAAGTTAGGGTCGGAACGAGTCAGAACGGTTTTTTTTTCTATTTTTTTTAATGAGAATAGCGGCGGAAACATTTTAGTATTTTTAGATTTTTTGTTTTCTTATTTATATTTTGAGTTATGATTTTTTTATTATTTTTTTTTAAATTTTTTTCTAAGGGGTTTCCTATTAAAAACAAAAACCCCTCAAAAAAATATTCAAAAATAATAATAAAAAAATCATAACTCAAATTATAAATCAAAAACAAAAAAAGTAAAAAACTAAAATGTTTCCTCTGTTGTCCTCGTTCCATTAAAAAAAACTAAGAAATCGAACCGAAACCGAAAAGTTGACGGAAATGAAACAAAAAGCCAAAACCAAACCAAATCAATCGAAATCAAAAAATCGATAAAAACGAAACTAAACAATTGAAACCGAACAAAAACGAAACTAAAAAATGGACACAAACGAAACAAAAAAACCAAAAACTAGTCCGGAATCGACCAAAAAGAAACCAAAACCCAACCCGTCCTGTTTGAAAACTCGTGTTGGCTTGAAACCTGAACCGAACCCGTTCCAATCTCAAACTCGTTTCGTGCTGAAACCTATCTCGTGCGGAAACCCGGTCCGATCCAAAACCTGCCACATTTCCTTAGGACACTAACCCACATCGACCAATTTTTTTGAATATGTTAACCCAATTTGACCCGAAATTACAAGATGAAATTTCAAATGACCCATTTTGACCTATTTAGTTAAAATCCTTAACCCAAATCAACCCATTTAATTTTTAAAACAACCCATATTGACCCAATTGAAATGGTTTGGGTCAAGATTGCCACCCCTACCTATAGCACATATATAAAATACGGTCAACTAACTAAATAGTTTGTGAGTTCACACAAGTTTTAACAAAATGGTCCTAGTGCCGGGGGGGGGGGGGGGACATCTGATCATACTTATTGAGGCAACCGTGAGCAAGTAATTCTGAGCAAGTAGTCAAGTACACACAAGTCCATGATACGAACCACAGTTTCGTTAACGAATATAATTAACAGTTTGGTTGGATAGGATATATATGCTACCCCCAAAACTATAAAAGCATTTAAAAGGGTTATGCGAGAAACTCACATTGAAATTGAAGATAACATTGCAAAGAAAACCGAAAGCATGATAACGAAACCGAAGCAACCGAAAGTGCATTAAAGAACCAGAAACGATTGAATTTCTCGAACTATAATTAAAAAAATACGAAAAAAATTAAAGATGAACAAACGGGATTTAAAAAGTTAATAAATTATATAATTTTGTTGGGAAAAAGTATTATCTATTATAACTTTTATTATTTTAAGGCATGAATTATTTTAATATTATTCTAAGTCTTAACCGAAATTTTAACGGTTTATATTATTTTAATATTTAGCTTTAACACTAATATGCGAGTTACAATATTACAAAGTACTGATTTTAAATGGAAAATTTTGTCTCGAATAATTATTTATGTTAACGAATTAAATTTAGCAAATTATAATTCTAACGGGTTAAAGTTTAACGAATTCAAGCAAAAGAATTAAAGCTCGCGGATTAGAGTTCACAAATTATAATACTAACTTAAAGGATTACGGTTAACTAAATATAAGCTAACAGATTTTAAAGTTAACAGGTTACGGTTTACGAAATATAAGTTAACGAAATAAAACAAATGAGTTAAAGCTTAACGGCTAAAAGTTAACGAGCGAATTTATATTAGCGGGTTGACGGTTTATTAATATTTTAATATTATCTTAATTACAAGATTAATACTAAGTTAGAATATTATAACGTTACGGAATTTTGGTGTTAACGGTATATTTTATTTTGAAAACAAAAGTGTTAACAAATTATAAAGTTTAACGAACGATAACTAAATATATAAATGCTAAACGAGTTTAAACGAAACTTGGCGGGTTTGAAAGATTGGTTTTTGAGTGAAATGATTAATATAATTTTTATAATTGATTTTATGTGATAAAAAATAATTTTATTTGATTTAAAATGATTTATAAAAGAATATATATAGTTTATAATAATTAATATAAAAGATTTAAAAATAAAACAAAATGTTGCATCGACCCAGGTTCGCACCCGGGTATGATATTCCACACCTACATGTTCTAACCATCAGCCCATTTGTTTTGTTTGGTTTAGGATTAGAAAGCATTATGTGTGTGTCTATATATATATATATATTTAAGGTGGAGTTATAATAAGAAGTGGAGTGTGTCTAAAAAGTGTAGGAAGTGATCTAGTGTGTTAGATTTGATGATCTGATGGTCTAGATGAAAAGTGTGCTTTTTAGGCGGTGTGTTTTATTTTAATACTTGTTTTATAACACTCCAGGGGCATATTCGTCCAGTATGTTATAATTTTTAGACACAAGACCAAGAACATAAAGAACAATAACACACAATGTTGAACAAAAACACAATAAACATCATACTAATGCATAAACTTTAAACACTCCACGACACGTTATTCCTCTTTGCCATTTCATCAAACAGTTGACATGCAACACACTATGTTGAACATGATGAATGAAAACACAGTAAACATCATACTAATAAATCAACTTTAAACACTCCACGACACATCCGGAATTTCATCAAACATTTGGCGTGCAACCTCCACCGCTAGGGTTTTCCAGCTAACTCATGAGCTAGGTCACAAGTCTAACGGCCAAAACAATCGAATGGCTCCTCCATCAAGCAAAACTGTCGATAATCGCCGCCACCGGCACCACTCCGGCCACCGCCACCAACCCAATTCGGCACCAACAACCTTTCCCGGCGACTCCATGGTTTCCGGCGCCCCCATCTTTTCCGACGACTCCTTGGTTTCCTGCGCCCTACCTCCGTTCACCCCTGTCGACCAGCCACCGCTACCAACCATGTCGACCACCGCCACCCAGCCATAACCTGATTCGGCACCAACAACCTTGCCACCGCTTCTAAACCCTTCAACCCAATTAACTCATAAATCAATAAGTAAGCTGCATATCTTGAAAAACACTTCACTGAGACATTTCGTCGAACACTTGGTGGGCAACCGGAATTGAAGATGAAAAATAAAGAAATGGGTACCTGGGTATTTAGAATCTTGTCGGATATATAAGCAAGGTTTTGTAGAAATAGTGTAATAAGGAATTTTATTAAGTGTATTATAAATTACCAAAAATAAGAGAAAACAATATGGACGATCCTACCCTCATCTGCTTTAGTCCATCCAAAGATCTAGATCACTTCCTAAACTTCTTAGGAAATATTCACTTCTTATTCTAACCTTACTCTATATATAAACATCATCTTCTCCATTTTAAACCCTAGAATCTCATTATGATCAACTGATTCCTCATTGTTTAATTATAGTTAGGGGTTTCGATAGACGGCTAAAAACAAATAAAATCCATGTATTAATTACCTGAAAAAATTTCTGATTGACGGAGAACACGAGCTCGCCGGAAAACGAATTTGGTGATTTGGTTAGGAGTTACAAGGGGTATTTTAGATGAAAAGAAAGGTTGGAATAAGTTTATATGATGGGTTAGGTCCTATTTATAGTTTTAATTGGAATGGGTAGGAGTTATTGCTAGTTATTGTAATTTAATAAATTTTACGGCCGTTACGCGGATGATTCACCCATTATTTGGTTGTTATTAGCGAGTTGTTAGGGACGAGTATTGTTTGACGTTATTGACTAAGTGATTGCCTAGCTTTAATTGGGCTTAATCGTGAGTTTTAATGGTGTAAAATGCTCGCCGGAATACCTTGGTTCGCCAGCCGGAAACAATTCCAGAAAAACGTGCTACAGGCTGCTGATTTGAAAAAAAAAGTAATATAAATAGTTTACACATTTGGTCCCTCATTTATCAACTTCTTCTAATTCAGAAATAAAATATATTTACATTATAGACCTTGAACTTTGAAATGAGGTAAAACTTGAATAAAGGTTATAAAACTTGAATCTTTATTTTATCATATTATACCCGTAGTTTGTAAATCGTTTAAATAAAAACTTAAAATCTCAGAAGTTCGTTAATTGAACAAAATGAGCGAACGATAAACGTAAATCCTCGTTAATATTATACTAATGATGAACGTTAAACACAAATACAATGAAACGACGAAATTGGTCGGTTTAATGAATACAAATGCAAATCCAAATTCAAATAAACGTTAATAAATGCCACATGAAACGAAACTTGAGAATATTATATATATATATATATATAATGAACACAAATGCAAATCCAAATTCAAATAAACGTTAATGAATGCCACATGAAACGAAACTTGAGAATATTATATATATATATATATATATATATATATATATATATATATATATATATATTGTCACACCCTGACTAGCACAATGCGGAAGCGTAAAACGGGAATGTAACAGACACCTCTGGTATCAACAACATTGTGTATAAAGAAACATTACAAACTAATTTACATTATATTACCTTTCATTGTTCTATCATTGTTTTACACTCTAGGTAATACAAACCAAACTAGTTCATTAACTACGATCTTACTACTAGTATCCTTGCTTCTATTCACATAGCATCAACTGTGACATCTGCCCCGATCCGACCCGACCCAGGTACCCGTTTCCCTTATCCGATCTCTTTCTTTTATGATTTAATATTTATTTATACTTATATTTTACTTTTAATAATAATGATATATTTTCCTTCCCGCCTCTTTCTCTCTGTCTTTCCGCCGTTCCGTCCCTCCTCTCTTTCCGCCTTTTTTTCCCTCTTGTCGCCGTCCCGCCCTTAAGCCTCGTTTCCTCCTTTTTCTCTCCTTGTCCTTTGTTTCTTCCCGCCTAAGGTTGTCTGCGCAGCTCCACGCGCCAGACTCCTTACAAGGAAGCCTGCGTGAAGACCATCTGTTCCAGCGATACGCGAGACGAACTCTTCTCGCAGCGCGCTAAGGATTTGTAGTTCTTCTCGCAGCGCGCTAAGAATCGTAGTTCATCCCTCGACGCGCGAAGAATTATAGTTCTTCCCGCGGCGCGCTAGGAATTGTAGTTCCTCCCGCGGCGCGCTAAGAAATGTGATTCTTCCCGCGGCGCGCCTTAGCCTTCTCGCGCGCAGCTTTCTCGCGCTAGACTTATCTTTTCTTCTGTTTTAACTTGCTTGTTTGCTTTTGATATCATATCTTTGTGTTGTTGACCTAACCTGACCTATCTTATGTCTGAAAAGCCACTTTTGGCGCAGCATGCGCACCAACCCCATTGGTTGGCAGAAAAAGTGACTGACATTATCTTTTGAGATCTGCTTTTTCCATGCTTGACCAGTACCTTTATCTGACCCGCCCATGCCTGTTTACTGTTCCCTGTCAGCTTTATCTTGCCCCCTGCAGCTGCCATATCTTTTGATATCTTTTGCTTTTGGAATCTTTTGCCTTTTGAGATCTTTTCCCCTTTTTCTAGGGATTGTGTTCCCTAGGGTTTCTCTATAAATAATAATCTTATTTTTCCTAACACATCACACACAAAGCACTTAAACTCTCCTGTTCTTACTTGCTCTCTGCCGTTGATCCTCTGTCGCCTCCCTCTCTGCCTCCGTCTTCCTCCCTGTTCTGCCCTGCTTTTTCGGTAATATATATTGTATATAATAACTTACTTATTAATTATGCTAACTTGTAATCAAGACTTAAAACAAATCATTAAAACAATAATCTTTAATTATAGGTTAACTTGTGCTTGTTTAAAGTTGGTTCTTGCTTTATCTTACACCGCATCGTTTATCAAGTGAGTAATCTCGTACCTAATCCCTTTTTATTTTTAATGTTTTGGGATGTTCATGTGTTCGTACAAACTTAGAGTCTTAAACTTGTTTATGAACTTTAGTCGCGCAGTATCCCATGTGTTGAGGACGTTTACTTGGCTGTTTATTTGTATGTGTGTATCATTAACCGCTTTGTTCGGCCTATTCCGAAGTTTTCATGGATCCATTAGATGAACACGGGAGACCTATCGTTTACGGTTTTCTTTGTTTTACACTTGCACAGATGTTTTCTTGTTTTTGTGCTCATTTGGGAGCACGGATTGAACTATGAACTATGAGCTATGATCTATTTAGGCTTGATCACAATCTGATTGCACCCTTGTTAAACACCAGACATACACGTGTTGCGCGCAGATTTATTGTTATCTATTATCTATTAAACTTGATTTCTCACCAACACGCAAGTGTTTGACGTTTATTTTAACACATGTTCAGGTTTGCAGTAGCTGTTTTGGAGCTTGTGGACACGTAGGAAGTTTTCTTTATTTTGGACCTAGATTAAAATGTATCAAGACAAGTTTTTGCTGTTCGAATATTATGATTTATAATATATTGATTTATGATGATTTATGTTATCTTGTTTACTTTGCGCTGTGCGCGAATGAATGTATTTATTAAATATTGACACCCAATAGTGTCACGAGTAATGAAACAATATGTGGCGCCCCGATGTATAATCCGCCTTTGGTCGGGGTGTTACAGATTGGTATCAGAGCTCGTTGACTTTAGGATAGGTGGTTAGACGTAACGGCCTAGAATACCTAAGAGTCCCTTCTCGCGCATGAGAGAAATCTCATGTTTGCGCGCTTATTGTTAATTACTCGTTGTTTATAAATATGCTCGCGCTTGCGCAGTATATGATTTTATGTTTTATTCCGCGATATTTCGATTTTTGTTGAATTTCGATTTTTATTGATTTTACTTACATACTCGTTTGTTGGATTTGAAAATCCGAAAAGTCATGGTGATACATGAATAGTTAATTTTCAATTTCCATTTACGATTATGTTCTGAGGTTGGGGACTTGAAAAGTCATGGTGATACATGAATTGTCAATCTCCAATACTCATTTTCTTGTATATTTTATATTGAGGATTGAAAAGTCATGGTGATACATGAATCGTCAATCTCTAATACTCGTTTGCTCGTATATTTTAAATTGGGAATTCGGAAAGTCATGGTGATACATGAATTGTCGATTCTTGATTCGAATTTGTTACCTTTATTAAAGTCTGCATTTAGGGTCATTTATTTTACTTTAACTTTTGACAGTAACTAACTTCGCGAAACAAGCTTTACGATGACATAATTTGCGCTAAAACCAAGATATTAACTAAAATTAAAACTTTTATAGAATGCCTCCGCTATCTCGCCGCCATCCGAGGAGAGAAGCCTCGCGCAGACGTTCGCAGCAACGTTCCCAGGAAATGGCCGCCGCAATAGCTCAAGCCTTAAACCAAAACAATGCTAACACCTCTGGTTACAACATTAAGTCCTTTAACGCGGGTAACCCTCCAAAGTTCACAGGTCTTGAAGGAGCCACCGTGATGCTCCAGTGGCTTGAGAAAATAGAAAACACTTTCCTCCACACCCAATGCCCTCTAGACAGACGAACCCTATATGCCTCTAGTGTCCTGGAATCAAGGGCGCTTACTTGGTGGAATGGAGTAGCTCATGCGCGTGGCGCAGAAGCTGCTTCTAGCATGACATGGGAGGAATTCAAGGAAATTCTGACGCGAGAATTCTGCCCTCCCAACGAAGTTAAGCGCATGGAGGAAGAATTTTGGAATCTTAAGCAATACAGTGGCGAAGCGCGCGAGTACGCGACGCGTTTCCATGAACTAAGCCTGCTTGTCCCTCACCTTGTTACCCCTTCCCGCCGAGCCATCGAGAAATTCCTTGGGGTCTCCCCATGGAAATTCAAGATTCTGTATGGGCCAGAAACCCAGTTACCCTCTCTGACGCCATCGAGTTGGCCGCTGTGCTCAGCGACAACCATGTCAGAGCAGGAACCCTGTTCCTGCGGGGATCTGAGAAGACCAAACTCACCAAGACTGTTCCTGAACCAACAGAAACCAAACCAGAACCCTCAAACCGTAACAACCTCAAGTGCAGGCGCAAAGCCTATGCTCTTACCAACCCGCCCATTGTCCAGCAACCCATCTACCAACCTTCAGTTTACGCGCCTAACCCACTGACAGCCTACCCAACACCTCCTGTAGTCCACAACTATGCCTTGACCAATCCAGCACTCCCTGCCCCGCCACCTAAGAAACCTTACACAGGAACCCAACCCTTTTGCCCAACCTGTAGACTTCACCACCCAACCCAAACCCCGTGTCGACAATGTAACCGATGTGGCCGCGTTGGTCACTCTGCCGAATACTGTAGAGTCCCTCCGCCAACCCAATTGCGCCAACACCACCAGTCTACCCGCAGAACCCACAACCAACCTACCAAAACCCACGACCCAGGTCGTGCTTTAACTGCGGTGATCCCAGTCATTTCCGGAACGCGTGCCCAAGGCTACAAGTTCAGATTACGCAAGCGAATCCGGTGAACCAGATTTCGAACCAAGTAACGCGCGGACGAGCTTTTAACATAACCGCGCACCAAGCGCAAGCGAATAATGACGTAGTTAATGGTACATTTTTGCTCAACAGATTTTATGCTTCTGTACTTTTTGATACTGGCGCCGATCGAAGTTTTATTTCTCGTGCGTTTGAGCAGAAGCTTGCGCGACCGCGCAACGATTTAAAAGAAAATTTTTCAGTTGAATTGGCTAATGGCGAAACTGTTTTAATTAACTCAGTGATTAAAGATTGCACGCTTAACCTTAACGAAAACGATTTTCTGATCGACCTCATCCCCATGCCTCTTGGAAGCTTTGATGTTATCATTGGTATGGACTGGCTCTCGAAGAATCGCGCCGAAGTTATTTGCGCCAAGAAGATGATTCGCATACCTCGAGAAAATGGTGATCTTCATATCTACGGCGAAAAACCCTCCGCGGTCTTAAGCTTATGTCTTGCGCCGAAGCCCGAAGGCTCATGCGGAAAAGGTGTATTGCATTCTTAGCCCATGTGGTTAAACCCGATGAAGGAAAGAAGAAGCTTCGCGATATCCCTGTTGTGCGCGATTTTCCTGAAGTTTTTCCTGATGATCTTCCTGGTATCCCTCCCGCTCGTGAAGTCGAGTTCCGTATTGATCTTGTCCCTGGTGCTTCCCCCGTAGCTAAATCTCCTTACCGTCTTGCGCCCGCTGAGATGCAAGAATTGGCAAGCCAACTTCAAGAGTTGACTGCTAAAGGATTTATTCGCCCTAGCTCTTCGCCCTGGGGTGCTCCGGTGTTGTTCGTTAAGAAGAAAGATGGATCGTTTCGCATGTGTATTGATTACCGCGAGTTGAACAAACTCACCATTAAAAACCGGTATCCCTTACCGCGTATTGACGACCTCTTTGATCAACTCCAAGGTGCCTCTTGTTTCTCGAAGATTGATCTCCGTTCTGGTTATCACCATTTGCGCATCCGCGATGAAGATGTTCCGAAGACTGCTTTTCGAACTCGTTATGGCCATTTTGAATTCTTGGTCATGTCCTTCGGTTTAACCAACGCACCCGCCGTTTTCATGGATCTAATGAATCGGGTGTGTAGGCCTTTCTTGGATAAATTCGTGATTGTGTTTATCGATGACGTTCTGATTTATTCTAAGACCAAGGCCGAGCATGAGCAACATCTTCGGTTGGCGTTGCAAAAGCTTAGAACCGAGCAGCTCTTTGCCAAGCTTTCCAAGTGTGAATTCTGGTCTGATGAAGTACAGTTTCTTGGCCATGTAGCGAACAAGATGGGTATTCATGTCGACCCATCCAAGATTGAAGCAATCAAGAACTGGATTACGCCGACCACTCCTTCCGAGATCCGTTCCTTTCTGGGCTTAGCTGGTTATTACCGGCGTTTCATTTCGAACTTCTCGAAGATCGCTTTGCCTTTAACAGCTTTAACGCACAAAGGTAAACCGTATATTTGGGGCTCGAAGCAAGAAGAAGCCTTTCTGACGCTCAAGCGATTGTTGTGTGAAGCTCCTGTTCTTGCGCTACCTGAGGGTAATGAAGATTTTGTCGTGTACTGCGATGCATCCAACCAAGGTCTCGGTTGTGTTCTTATGCAACGAGGCAAGGTTATCGCTTACGCATCAAGGCAACTCAAGGTTCACGAAAAGAATTATACAACTCACGACCTCGAACTTGGTGCAGTTGTTTTTGCCTTGAAGATCTGGAGACACTACCTTTATGGTACTAAGTGTATCCTCTACACTGACCATAAAAGCCTTCAGCACATCTTTGATCAAAAGGAACTCAACATGAGGCAACGCCGATGGAACGAACTCATCAGCG